>NW_020897714.1:18743701-18766823 GCF_003984885.1 Neopelma chrysocephalum
GGGGGGCGCCGGCCGCGCCGGCCCCGCCGGCCCCCCCGGCCCGCAGCGCCCGCAGCGCCCGCACCGCCGCTGCCGAGCGCCACATCCCGCCGCTTTGGGCCGCCCCGGGGCGGGGCTATGGCGGCCAGGCGGCGGTAATTAACCACGGATTAATTACAGACCAATGGCCATTGGCCACCGGGGCACCGCCCCCCGGCCGGCGGGGCGGGGCGGGGCGGGGCGGGGCGGGGAGGGGAGGGGAGGGGCGGGGAGGGGAGGAGCCGAGCCGAGCCGAGCCGAGCCGAGCCGAGCCGGGCCGGGCTGGGCGGGGTGGGGCTGCTGATGCTGCTGCGGCTCCGCTGGTTGGAAGGCACTCGAACACCTTCCCTGGGAGGCGTTCAGCATCTTCTTTGGAGGAGAGGCTCTGTCCCAAGGGGTTTAGGCAGCCCAAAGCCAGGTGATTTGGGATGCCCGGAGTCTGAGGAATCCTGGAGAAAAGGCACCCATGGGATTTAGGAACTGTAAGGGAGTCGTGGACTAGGGCCTGGGGGGTTTTGGGATTTTGGAGCAACAGGGAATCATGGACCTCAAGGATCAACAAGCCCAGGAGCACTAGGTGCCCCCACCTAAGGGATATGGGGTTCTCAGAACAAGGGACTTCGATCCTAAGTGGGTTATAGGTACCCACCACTGTGGATAATGAACCAAGGGTCTGTAGGATTGGCTGCATCCAGCTGAGGGTCTGTTGGACCGAGAGGTGTAGGATTTACCAGGTAAAAATTAGATACCCAAGCCCAAGAAATTTGAGTGTCTCTGGCCAAAGGGGTTTGTGAGCCACAGGTCCAGGGGCTTTAAACACAAGGAGTCATAGAATGATAGAATGGGTTGGGTTGGAAGGGTCCTTAGAGACCATCTAGTTCCAACATCCCCAGCTGTGGGCAGGGACACCTTCCATTAGACTAGGTTGCTCAGAGCCCCATCCAACTGGCTGGAATACTTTCAGGGATGGAGCATCCACAGCTTCTCTGGGCAACCTGTTCCAGCTGGACAAGGCATCTCCATCCTCCACTACAGCTGACTGGGGAATACTATGGCCAGAGTGGTTTAGGCCACTCATTCCAGGGCAATTAGGCACCAGGCTCTTGAAAGGCATTCAGAGTCTTCAGCTTAGGTGGTCTGGGAGCCTTTGGTCCAAGGGTCTTACGAACAAGAGCCCTAAGGGATTAGGTGCCTCCAGGCCAAGGATTTCAGTCCCCTGAAGTACACAATTTGGAATCCTCTATGGCTGAAAGAGTCAGGCACTGTCTGCCCAAGTGATTTAGGAACAAGAGGCCAAAGGATTTGGGATCCATTGGGGAGGGTGAAGACGCTGGGCTCACAAGATTTAGGCAAGCATGCCCAAGGGGACTGGGCACCGAGAGCTTTTGGGATTTCAGAGCTCCTGGCCCAGGTGGTTGGGGATCTTGATGTCCAAAGAGGTTAGATATCTCTAGCCAAGAAGGATTAGACAACTTCTGCCTGAAGCTCAGACCCTGCTGAGCAGTGGGGCCAGCCCACAGGCTCCCTGCCAACCCTAGCTGTCAGGATCACCCCACCCTGCCCAGGGAGGGGCTCTGGCAGGGGCCAGGCAGGCCCTGGAGTCCTGCCAGCCCCCACTGGGCACAAAGCCAGAGCCCTGGGTGACAGCAGGGCCAAGCCCAGCAGTCCTGCCTCACTGTGCCCTGGCTCTCCACCCGAGCCTTCCTGCAGAGCTGGCCACTGCCGTGCTCGGGATGTTCCTCTCTAGGGAGCCAAGCCACTTATGGCCATGTTTGTTCTTTCTACCCAGGGTGATCCTGCTTCCCACTTGATGGGCATCTCCAACTCCTTGAGAGCCAAGGTGGACAGACTTTGGCCCTGTTCCACCTCCTCCATCCTGTTCCTGCCCCAAGAATCCCTGCCACCACCCAGCTGCGCTGAGGCAGCTCCACAGGCAGACAAGCAGCCCCATTGCCCGGCTGGCTGCTGGTTATCTCCAGCACCAGCTAGACCTCACACCCAGCAGCCCAACATACCTAACCTCAGCCCCACGGTGGGGACCCAGGGCAGAGGAGGGAGCCACTTTTCCTCCTCCAGGGAAGGCTAAGGATTTTGCAGCCAAAATCCAGTATGTTCCCACTTCCCCACCAATGTCGGCAGAGTCTTTGCCTGGCCCCAGCAGACACATGAACCCCCAGGAATTGGGGCAGGATCAGGAATTGAAATCCTGTATGGCCCCAACAGACATACAGAATCACCATCACTCCCAACACACAACAAGCAGCCCAGCACTAAAAAATTCCCAAGACATACACACAAGAAATTTCTGAGACATCAAAATGAAAATCCAGACCAGTAACTCTTAAAAATGGGAACTCTCCATACTAAAGATGTTCCTTTTTTTCATTCATTAACTGCCTTATTTTAGTGATTTCCATTCAGCAATAGATCAATTCTTTATAAAATGCAATAGAAAGGGGTAAAAATAAAGGCAACAGCTATTTACAGAACCAACAGGGAGAGTACCGAAACGCCTCTAGACTTCTTCACTTCTTCTTGGGCGATTTCCGGGCGCTGGACTTGGCTCTGGGTTTCGACCGCTTTGCCTTCTTGGGTTTGGACACCTTCAGCGACTTGGCCTTAACAGTCTTTGGCTTCTTGGCTTTCTTCGGGCTGGACCTTGACTTCTTCCTGGCTTTCCTGGCGGCAGATTTGGGCTTCTTCGCCGGTGACTTGGCTTTCCTGGACCTAGCTCTTTTCCGGGGTGAAGTGGATCTCCTGGCTGCCTTCTTCCTCTTCTTGGCCGGGGACTTCTTCGCCTTGCTGGCCTTGGCCAGGCGGAAAGAGCCAGAGGCACCAACCCCTTTGGCCTGCTTGAGGACTCCAGCGGAGAGCAGGCGCTTAATGGCGAGCCTGATCTGGACGTCGGCGTTCTGGCCCACCTTGTAGTGGCTCTTCACGTACTTCTGGATGGACTGTCGGGATGAGCCGCCACGGCTCTTGTCGGCCCGGATGGCTGCCGTGATCATGTCCGTGTACGTGGGGTGGGCTGCTGGACGCCGCGCTGACCGGGCCCGCTTGGGCTTGGTGGCCGGAGCCGGGGCTGGGATCGGGCTGTCGCTCATGGCGAGTGCTTCGTTCTGCGATGCCCCGCTATGCCCTCGCGGCGGGAAGCGTGGTCCGCCTGGCCGGGGACCCCCGCCCCTGGGCGGGGAGAAGCTGGGAAGGGAGCGGTGGGTGAGTGAAGCCGCAGCACAGCCGGTGCCGCGCTGCCACCCGTGCCCCCGCCGGTGCCTCTGCGGCCGCGCCCGCCGCGGGCTCCCTTTAAAGCCGCGGTGCGGACCGCGGGGAGAACTTCCCCGCGCGCGCCACCCGCCGCCGGTGTCCCCGCGTGTCCCCTGCCACGCCCAGACCCGACCCGCCGGGAGGGACAGGCAGGGACAGTGCGGGGGACAGTGTGGGATCGAGAAGAGTATTGGGGGGAAACACTGGGACAGGGAGGGACACTGGTGGAGTCAGTGCGGGACAGTGAAGGACAAGCACTTGGAAGGGACACTGAGTGGGGCACTCTGGGACAAGGTGCATTTGGAAGGATATTGAGTAGGCATGAGGAAGGACACCGAATGGGACATGGTGAGACAGTGGGGAGTACTTGGGGACACTGGGAAGACAGGGACAGGCATGGCAGGGATACTCAGGGCAACATCAAGACAGATGGGGGGACACTTACGGAGGACACAAGGGGTGGGGGAAGGACACTTAACAGGGACACAAGGAGACACTCAGGAAAAATATCAGGGGACAAGGAAGAACACCAGGCAAGACATCAAGGGGACAAGGAAGGACACAAGAGGAGACACTGAGGGTCTCACCAAGGAGAAAAGGGGGAGCACTGGGTGCAAAATCATCTCAGCAGCAGTACTCCACGGCCAAATACCTTTGCCTCCTCCTCTCCCCCTTTGCTTTCCACCAGGTGCTTTGGGGACACCAGCTCAGCCCTAGCATGTGTATGGTGAGGGGTCACAAATAACAGCCTGGCCCCTTATTTTTAGGGGACACACACAACTCTTTGTGAGGGGACAGAGCAGGGACATGTAACAGTGGCAATCAGCCATCCTTTTTCCACTGGATGAGCAGTCGGCTGTTCCTGGGAGATTAAGTGTAGCCACTATCATCATCTTGCCAGTAGGATTTAGATGATGTTTTCCCCTTATTTCTTAAAAACATGTGGGTGCAGCCACCTGGTGCCCACTGACATGCCATGAGGTGCTCAGAGGTGAACCCCTGTGCCTCCAAATCCCACAACGCCCCAGCACAACATTAACGTACACAGCGAGCACCTCTTGGTAACTTCTATGTGCCCTGGGTGCCCAGGGCCATGAAAACCACCAGCCAGGGACACACAGAAGTACACATAAAAATCAATATGGATACATAAATACAAAATATAAATATCAAAATAAGAGAAATTGAAATAATAGAATAAATAGAAATAGCAGAAATAGAATCATAGAATCATAGGATGGTTTGAGTTGGATCAGACCTTAAAGATCATCTAGTCCCAGCTCTCCTACAGAGACAACTTCCACTAGACAGGTTGCTCAGAGCCCTATCCAACCTGGCCTTGAACACTTCCAGGGATAGGGCATCCACAACTTCTGTGGACAACCTGTTCCAGTGCTTCACAACACTCACAGTAAAGATTTTCTTCCTAACAGCTAATCTAAACCTGCCCTCATTCAGTTTAGAGCTGTTTCTCCTTGTCCTACCACTACATAGAGATAGAAATAGAAATGGAAATAGAATAGAAGCCTTTGATACTCCCTTCCTGGAGAACGCAAGTACTGTGTGAGGGCCTAACCCAGGAGGAGATACTCAGGCCTCTGTTCCTTTCCCACAGACGGAAGGGCCACTGAGGGCATCTCCTTGTGCCTCCCTCCCTGGTGCAGCTTCACATGCCCCATTTCATTTGGGGAGTGGGAAAGGTTCTCAGCACTGGACTTTTTTAGGAGCAAATTGCTCCTAATGGTAGAGAGAAATAACCACCCTCTCACCTCCCCTGGGGTTTTCCTTTGTTTTAAGACCTAGCAAATACATGGCTCATCCCCTACGGAGAGCATGGGCAGGGGGCTCTGGTGGCCTCTGTACAACACTTTGCCCGGCCAAAGGACCTCTCATTTTTCCTATCTGGGAATAAACTGCCAGCACTGGCTGCCTGCACGTAGGCAACCCAGGCACACGCAGATAAGGCACCATCTGCTTTTATTTGCATCCAAGTTTTTAACCGTCAGAAGCAGCTCACCCATACTCCAAGCTCTGGGGATAGAGGAGAAGGTTTAGGGGGGGTTTAGGAATTGGCCCCCGAGGCTGGCACAGTGCCATGGTCTGACCGCATAACCTCCAGCCTTAAAACCCAGGCAGTCATTATCTATATAGTGCAGTGATGTGGAGGCAAAGGCGGGGGGGGGAGGAAAGGAGACAGAGAGGGAGGGGGCAGACGCTTTACCTAACTTTGGACATCTTAGGGATCTAATCTCAGCTGTTCACCTGGGCAGTTCCTGCAGCTGATCTGGGCTGCTCAGCCTCCTCCGGCTGGTGCCGCTGCTGGCAAACAAACACCCTCTCCCCTATACATGGTAGTTCTGGCCCTTTCATCCGGACTAGCTCCCTAACTTTCAGGCAGTCAAAATAGAGGGAAGATCCTGTACCCCTGAGCGACTTGCTGGAGGGAAGGTAGACAGGTGGTCACAGCTCATCAGGCTGCTGTTGGCCTTGTACATGGTGGGTAACCTGGTCAAGGTAACCTGTGAGCACCCCACTTGATGCTGGAAAGCACCCCTTGAACCTTGCACTGTTTTACCTATGCATCCTTAACATGAACTGCTCAAGACTGAGAGGATTTTCCAGCCCCTGGTAGGATGTCAAGGCTAGAGGTGGAATGCAGATGTTGCAGAGCAATGGAAGTCCTGTTGCCTCTGGGAAGTGGGGTCCAGCACTGCAGGCACCCCACTGCAGGTAGCACAGGAGGGCTCATCCAGAAGGAAAAGTTATTCCCATGGGCCACTCATGCCAGCTTGGGCTCATGCCCGTGTTTTTGGCCACAGGAACCTGCCACTATGCCCAGAACAGGGTGGGTTACCCCCTGCAGTCACTTTTCTCCTCAGTAAAAGCTACCCAACCACTCCAAGCCTCCTGTGCCTCCCATTTCTGGCATTAGTCAAAAGAGATTGGGAAATACCATTTCTCCGACGAACTCCAGAGGACAGAGCCTGGCAGAAGAATCCTCTCCGTAATCCTATTTACCTTCTCCTCCCTCCCTGCACTGTGTTCAGCCAGACCCCATGGGGATTTAAACAATTCCAGCTGCAGATTTTGTCTTAAATGGTCAAACTGTCCACACTGGATGTGCTACAGATCTGCTGGGTAACAGCCTCTGCCTTGTAGGGGCAGGACAGCTGTTCAGAGGCATCCGAGCGCACCAGGGCACTTCTGGAGATTATTGCCAATGACAACGTCTCATTTTACCCAATTTCCATTTTCAAAGAGACTCAAAATCACCAGCAGTGGGACTTGGTCTTGGTGGCAGTCAGATCCAAGTGCTTCTGTCCTTTTTTAATAGCAAAACTGGGAAATTGGCTGATGTTCCAGCCATGCTCATCAGCCCTGAGCCCCCGACATACAATGCAGTGTGGTCAGCCCAGCACGAAGCTGCTCAGCCTGGCCAGTGCTACTGGCAGAGCAGGCTTAAAAGATGCATTAAAAGATGCTTAAAAGGGGCATTGTCTCTGGCTGCTGGACTTATTACCACTGTTTTAAAAGATTTATGAGTTGGTTTCTAAGGGCAAGCTCCTTGTGTGAGCTGGGATGCTGGCTCTCATGCAACCACAGTGCTGCACAGCTTTAGGTTTTCCCTGTGCTTGAGGCTGGGACGTTTCTCACAGCCACAATCCAGCTGGGGCCAAGCGAATGGGGTACAGTCATCGCTTTGGGATGCTTTTTGGGCTCTGCCGGCCATCATGCCTATCGTCCACAGGCATTTTGGTCACCTCCTCTCCCTGCCACTCTTCCCCCACCCGGCTCCCCTGCACCCAGGAGATAATGACACACAGACGACGGGGTGACCATATCGCCCCGACGCAGGCGAGACAGGGGCAGCCTGATTAACGCTGCACCAGTTTTGGAGGCAGAGTCCCCTGTCACCCTGGGATGACGGGATGCTTGTGCCCTGCTGGTGGCTGATCTGCAGCCGCAGAGCCTCAAGGAGGGACAACTCCACCACATGTCATGCGCCCACACATTTCGCCTGTGCTTACGCGACACATTTATCGGGGTTAAGCAGCCCTGGTCTGAAAGGCAGAAGAAAACAACACACTGCCCCAACAAACCAACCCAAACACAAGATACCAAACTTTCAGGGAAGGGGTGGGTGAGCAATGTGCAAAACAGCAGTTTGCAGTTCATTCCTTGCTTGCCCCAGATGTAGGTACAACCAGGCAGACTGTTGTTTCAGTGGTTGTTTTTTTCCAAAAACCTCCCAGGCATCCCCCAACCTGCCATACTCTGCTCTGAACCCCATTTTTTTCTCTCCTTTTTTGGTTCCTACCAATCCCCATCGCAAGACCAAGCCCTGCAGCCTGGAAGCAGCTGCCCTGACCTGCTCTATCACCTCTAGCCTTCCTTCCCATCCCAGCCTCCTGTGTGCCAAATGCTTGTCCCATCCCAAACTCAATGGCAACAGCTATGTCCTGCTGGGAGGCAGAGGAAAAAGCCTGGACCTTGAGCAGCACAGGGACAGGAGGGTTTCTAGGCCAAGGGCAGAAGGCCAAGAACCATCTATGGCAAGCCCTGGTGCTCCACGGGTGCAGTGGGGAGTTGAGCTCATTGCTTGGACTCTTGCACCATCCATTGGGTTATCCAAGGGCCTTGTGTACTGGACCAAAGCCTGCCACCCAATTTTACCAGAATTTGTGACTTACGAAGAGGTTTGCCTTACCTAGGGAAAGCAGTTGTCGTAGCCCTTCTCAGTGGAAGAGCGGGCCTCTATTTGTCTCCACACCCCAGCCCCAGGGGATGCAAATACCATGGCAAGGTGATCGCATGCTGAGGAAAGGGTGCTGCCCTAACTCCCCTCATTCTGGCTGCCACCATGTTCTCACACTCTGTTTCCATCCCCATGTCTCACAGTACTCCATCCTCCCAGCTGACACATCTGTCGCCTCTGTCCAAGAATCCTCCTTGACCCCTTCGTCCTCCCCTCTTCAGATGTTGCCCCCAGCCCCAGCATGTACCTGCAATTGGGGCTCTTCTGTAATTGCCAGCAGCCTATCTGAGCAACAGCTCCTGTTTACATTGGGATGGGGCTCAACAAGAAACAGTCACCCCCAGGTCGTCCACCGGGACAAAAAAGCAATATGCTTCATCCAAAAAAGAGGAGGAGGAAAGCATTTGAGATCCCTCTAATCTCCCCCAGGACCTATATATACTGCTTACTCTGCCAGCAATTTGCAGTGCCATGTGCCCTCCCAAAACTGGATTTACTAATGGAGCTCAGGCTCAGCTCTTCCTCCATGAGGCTGAGGGTCCACGTGGAATTTTGGGAGCAGTGTGGTGAAGCAGATTACTTCCCCCCTCAAAGCCAAAGGCGAAAACATCTGCATAATGGCACTGCAGGGCTCCTCTCACTCTCTAGCTGGGGGCTCGGTGTGCTCCTGCTGCTTTCCCTTACCAAACCCTGAGGGAGGGAAGCAACTGATCAGTACGACCCAAAACCTCAAAATTACCCTTTCCCTCACCCCCGTGGATTAGGGCCACATGGCAAACCTTCCCCTCGAGGAACACATTTTTCTCAGCGAAAGGGGAAGATTTTATTAAGTTAAAAGTTGAGGGGTGCAGCAGAGCAGCAGCAGCTGCCACCTTGGGGAGGTTGGCTCCGGCGGGTGCAGTAGCAGCCTCACAGCTCCTCTTCCCCAGAAAGGAGAAGCCCTGTGGCTCTGGGCTCCTGCCAACGCGGGTTCTTGAAGGAGCCAAAAGGGCAGATATGGAGAGAGCTTGATCATGCGGACTCTTGCCAAGGTGTCCTCTTTCAAACGTCCCAGGCAAGCACATCCATGGCAGGTGGCCCCGGCGTCTCCCTCCTATGGCTTGCATGTCTTCTCCGCAGGTCCCGGAGGGTGGCACGGGGAGGGGAAGCATGGTCCTTGCCGTACATCCCAGGGGACCGTGGAGACATTTGGAAGAGAGGGAATATGTGCCAAAGGTGGCTGTGTGGCTGGGAGCAATGGGGCTGGGGAAGGGGGAAAAAACAGATTCTCTTTTTCAGGTTAGAAAAATGCTGGTGATGTAGTAAAAGTTTTCCTCCTCCTCTTCCCCTTCTTCCTGTGGGGGAAAAATTCCTCTATAAAATATAATTTTCACATATAAAATCCTGAAGAAGGTGCATGTAAGGAGCCAGTCCAAACAATGTGCTCAGGTATGCAGGCAAAAAGGGTTCATCAAAAAAGCTTTGGGAAGGGAGTGAGGAGGTTGGGGGTGTGTAGGATTCCTTGCCAAGGCGATAACGGATGGGATTCAACCTCCCTCTCCCCACAAGTGAGGAATGGAGCAAATACAAAACTAGAACAGATAACAAACGCAGAGCAGACCTAGAGAGAGAGACAAAACAGAAATGGTTTAGAAAGACTCCACTGAGCACAGAAATACTGATCTGTCTGCTCCCTGGAGAGATGGCTGTCTGGTGCCCTGCTACAGACCCACTCATCTCAGTGCCCACCAGCAAGTGCTGGTGGAGCAGGGTGACCCCAATTCCAATGGCCATGGCATCCAAGCAAGGGCAGAAGCAGTACGGACAACAGGACGCCCTTGTTCCTGTCACCCTGTTTCCCTCCTCAGCCACAGGAGGGATGTCTGCAGGTGAGTGTGGGAGAAGGGCTGGGTCTAGTCAGGGCTGCTTTGATGCAGACCTAAAATTTCCGTTCTGTGATAGGGAAACCACTTCAAAGGTGAACAGAGCAGAAACACAGCCTTACACAGGGAATGCGTAACTGCCCCCACACTGTCACCCAAGCCACAGGTCGAAGGCCAGCATTTAGCTGGCTCCCACATCCAGCCTGGTTGAGCAGCACTTGGTGCTGGCTGCATCAAGAGCAACACAGTGAAAAGGGGGCTGAAGCCCTTGGGAGAATGTCAGGGACAACAGGAGGGCCAGGGGTACAAGAAGCAGAGAAGGAAGAATTTAAGCCTAAAGTTTCAACACTGAGTGGAGCAGGAGAAACTGGCAGCTTCCATCGCCCTGTCAATGAGCAGCAGCCAGTCTCAGCCAGCTGCACCCGCAGGGGACATCACAGCACCCTCAGTGCTCACCATTACTTGCTGACGCTGTTGCACAGCGACTCCTTCTCCTGCAGAGCCGCCATGGCCAGGCGCAGGTGCTCCTTCAGCTGCTCGATCTCTCGCTCTGAGCGCACCTTAATGTGATTCAGCTCTGCATAGACATCTTGGTATTTCCCTGAGGCAAATCTCTTGTCCTGCCAGGGAAGGGAGAGATTCTGGGCTGATATTAGGGAGGGCTGCGGCAAGGCAAGCCCAGCAGGTGAGAAGCAGAAAGCTAGCCCTGGGTTTGAAGCCCATCCCAATCCAGGCCACACAGAAACCATTCAGAAGATGAGCATGGAGGTAGCACTTTGCAAAACCTGGGCCAGGAAGGAAGGCAGAGACTCTGGTGCCGCAGCAGTGGGGATCTGCAGCATCAGACTGATGAGGCAATGTGGGCTTTACCATGGCTTGTGCACATGTGGAGCAGCCATATGGGAAAAAAAACACCACCAGGGATGCAGTCCACTGAGAGAGTTGGGCCCAGCTGCTTATATGGCAAAAAACTTACATGAATAAGTTATAATCTCCTTGAGCATCACTGAATCTCAAAGCCTCTTTTGGGTTCTCCTTTGGCAGGGGTCTTTGAAAATCCCTCTGAATGAGCTGCTGCCAGTGGAGGGAGCAGCATGCCCAGAAACAATGCCCAAGGAAATACATCCACCCAGCGAGGGGATAACTAAGGGAAGCAGAGTGCTAGGCAGGCTTCTTCCAGGTTTCCCACTTGGAAAAGAAGGGCTCCTGGCCTGTCCCTGCTTATATGTGCTTATATCTGGGTAAACCAGCAGCAAAGTCTCTGTGACACTTCCCTTCTACAAGGTAAGTCTATGCCAGCCCATGCTGTCTGGAGCTGCTATGTGCTCTGCAGTCAGCAAGGACAAGGAGCACAAGAGGGTTTGTCCTGAGCATTCATTAAACCCAGCTGAACCCTGCTGATATGCAGCCCTGGTGCCCCCCTCCCTCCCCTCTCCTGCTGATTTCCCAGTAACTCCGAGAAAAAAACACCTTTTGCATCATCTGCAGCTCCTCCCGGAGGCACTGCACCTCTTTCTTTAGGTACTGGAGCTCGTTCTCCTTCACTCGCAGCAGCACCTGGGCCAGAAAGTGGGAGAGAAACCAGAGGTGACTCAAGAGCCACCACCTCGGAAGGGCTGGAAGGCCCTGGCGCAAGCGCAATGGTGGGAAAGGAAGGAAGGACCAGAAAGGCTGGGGCAGGAAACGGCGCAAACAGCCTGAGAGAGCGGCAGAGGGGAAGCTTGCATTCCTGCTTCCTGCACCATCCCCGTTGCTCCATCCAGCACCCCACTCCCACCTGCTCTAAGCCAAAACCGTTGAGAGGAGAAGACCCCCAGAGCGGGTAGGGATGGAGGCAGTGAGGCAGCCAGGGGGGACCCCATACCTCCAGCTCGCAGGAACTCCGCTCATTGTTGTGCGAAGAGCAGTCCCCAGAGCTCCGTGACGAAATAAAGCTCCGCAGTTTCCCGATCTCATCGGAGAGGCGGGTCTGCAGCTCCTGCAGCCAAAGCCAAAAGACGTCAGAGTAGCCATGGCACAGGCCTCTCTACTGTCCTGACCCTTCCATCTTCATTCCAGCCCTACTCCAGCTTAGACACCATTTCGTAACTCCCTGTCCACAGCTGAAAGCAGCATCTACAACCTGCAGAATACATTCACCATGTTTAACACCACAGTTACGACAAGCCCAACTACAGTCTCTCATTCTAGTCTTCTTCTGACATAAAATCTCAGAAGGGAAGAAATATGAAAATATAGGGGAGTTCTAACAGAGGGGCTGTGCTGTGTGAGGGAAAAACATGCTTCACTGTGTCTGCTAGCAGGGAAAGCCCTTCTCTTGCCTGATTTTTCCGGAGGAGGTCCTTCCCCTCCTGCTGACAGCGCTGCAGTATCTGCTCCCGTTCCTCTGCCTTCTGGGTGAGCTCCCCAATTTCCAGGCACTTCTGGGAATACTGCTCAGAAAGCACCTGCAGCTCCCGCTTCAGGGAATCCACGTCCAACCTGCAAAAGAGGCACCAGCTCATCACTGCCCCAAAACCCTTTCCAGCTCCTGGCCACCGGCATCACCCTCCCCCCCCTGCCATGGCCAGCCTCTGCCCACATCAGTCATTAGCACATGACAATGTTCTCTGTGGACCAAGGCTTCAGTTTCCACATTCCCACACTTGAGTGTGGTGCTTCTAGGAGCTTCAATACATGCAGGAGAAATCTAGGAGCTTTCCATAAGGAAAATAGAGGGAAAAAGCTGTAGGGAAGAGGGAGGTGCTATAGGGAAAAGCACCAAGTAGGAGACAAACCTCCCTGCTCTACAGCTCCAGCAGCCCTGGGAGTCACCACTGGGTACCCACCACCCCCGAGGAGGGAGCTGGGGAGGTGGCAGGACGAACAGCTGGGGGCTAGAGCTGCAGAGAGGATACAGTGACAATGGCACAAGGCAGCATCACTGGAAAAGGGGAGCAAGAGAGGTGCTTTCTTACTGGTGCTGCTTCTGGAGGGCTTCTGGGAGAGAGCTGCATTGCTGGAAGCTTCGTGTCCTGCCCAGCTCCTTATTCATTTCCTCCCGGTGGGCTTTCTTCAGTGCTTCGATGGCTGCAGATGGGGACAATGGGAGATGGGGGATCAGGCTGTGCCAGCTTTAGCTGGGGAAACCACACCAGGGAACTGGCTAAGCTCTTGCCACTGCAAGTTCCCAGATTTATCTTTGCAGATTCCCCCTCCTACTCTTCTGCCCTCAGGACAGTCCCCACCTTCTCCAAACCCCAGGGATCACCATGCTGCCAAGGAGACTAACACAATGTGGGAGCTTCCTACCACCTCTGTCAGCCCTGCCCACCTACAAGAAAGTGCTGGCCCCCTCCCACCCATCTACAGAGGCAAGAACCC
Source organism: Neopelma chrysocephalum (assembly GCF_003984885.1). NCBI lineage: Eukaryota > Metazoa > Chordata > Aves > Passeriformes > Pipridae > Neopelma > Neopelma chrysocephalum. The sequence goes on from NW_020897714.1 coordinate 18,756,965, forward strand.
ATTTCCTGCAGTATCTTTACCGTGCCATCTCCACCAGCACCACAGGTCCAAGGAGCACCAAAGCTCACGCTCCAAGGAGCGTTGGTCTCACACCAGTAAGATCAACAGTGTAGCTCCAGATGACTGGAGTGACTGGCTTCTGGCAAGAGACATTTGGGAGAGGTGGGAGGGACCCAGCTGAGCAGGGGCACAGCTTGTTGTGTGCTCCTACCTGCTGCTGTCGCTGCTGCCTCTTCTGCCAGGAGCCGCTCCTTCTCCTGCCGCAGCCGCTCCAGCTCCCGCTGGTGGTGCCTCTGGAGCTCCTCCATCACTTGCTTGTGGGATGACTCCATCTCAGCCAGGCTACGCTCGCAGGCCTCCTGTTGTGTGGAAGAGAGGAGGGCTGAGAGACCAGGAGGGAAGACAGAAGGGCTTGGGCCAGGACAAGCACCTGGCTCAGCTGGTGTTTGCCTTTGCAAACCTCACCCAAGTCCCGGGATACTTTGGGAGAAGTAAGACTACTTCCCAGGAGGGTCTTTTCCTTCTGAAAGTGAAGTAGCTCTTTAATCTCTGAACACAACCATTTGAGAGGGACACACATCTTGCAACTCCTTTGCACTTTACAGAGGAAGAAACATTCCTCTGGCTCTTGAAACTAAAGCAGCAAGACAGGAACATCCCTCTTGGGCCAAGAGCTGGGAATAACGCCCAACACCACAGTCCTGACCCTCCACCAGGCTGCGCTGCCTGGCCGAAGAAGATCAACAGAGGGAACTGCATCTCAGTATCTGCCTTTTAAATGAAGCAGCATCTCCCGGAATCAATGAAAACTGAGCCTCTTCTCCTGAAAAGTGACACCCTGCACTGCCCTGTGGCCCCCTGACGGAGGCTGTGAAAGAGCCCTCCCCACAGCCTAATGGTTAAGGATCCTCCTCACACAGCTCGCCCTCCTTTCTGATGGCTCTGAGATCAAGGGGATGGTTCTTTCTACGCTGAGTGCTGTGGTAAACTCAAGATAGAGCAAAGCAAAGCGGTTCCCACCTTGGCACTACATCTCTGCTCCCCCTCCAGCACCACCCCAAGCCTCTCAGGAAGGATTTGTTCATCACCAAACTATGCCTTTTTTTTAAAAAGCCTGAGGCTAAAAGGCACCAGCAGAGAGCTAGGAAATCATCACATCCTCCCACAGCCCCTTGCCATCCCATTCCTTCACCCAGGACTAAGGCAAAGGCTGATACAAAGGACACTGCAAGACAAGTGTATGAATGCAAGTTGTTGCTAGCTACTCTTTTCTACTGAGATGAGGGAAGCTCACAGATCAACCAAAGGAGAGGAAAAAGTAAGGAATCAATCTGGTGATCTGTCCACGGACTGGCTGCAACCCTTGGCAGAGAACAAATCCTTTGGGGAAAGGTCAAGTTTGGCCTTAAATGTGAAATGCTGGCCTTTTGAGAAAAGTTAATAGGAAGATAAGGGAGTTCCTCCCCACTGCTTTTGCTTTTTTTGACCATAAAGAGGCCTGTGAGCTGCAAATATTAAATCAAGATGACAGAGAGACTGGTAAGTGTCCGGGCTGTGTGCTACAGGGCTTGTGGGTTTCTTTATCTGGGCTAGGTACAGCCAACCCACTGCAACAGACTTAGCCAGCTCCAGTTTCCTGCCCTGCCAACCTCCTCACCCCGGCATCTTTCAACACATAGGGTACATCCTAAAAACCCACTGCATGGTAGAACAGCAGCCTCGCCACAGGAAATCCCTACAGGATGTGACCCTGCTTGCTTTGGATGAGTCCATGAGAGGGAAAAATAAATAAACACAGCAAAGAGAGAGGCTGAAGCATGAGGAAATTCTGCTTAGCAGGCTCTCCCATGTGCCATCCTCAACAAATGGCCTGTGCTGTCAAAGTGACCTTCAGGACTCGAGCGGTCAGACAGGGATTAGAGCTCTCCAGAGACTGACTGACTGCTTTTAACAAGGCACTCGTGAGCCCCTATTAGCAAGAACCACTGCAGCAAACCACGGGGAAATGCACCAGAGGCTCTGCAGAAAGCTGCTGACCCGCTCACAAGCTCACCCCCCAGCCTAGGCCAGGCCAGCATTGTGTGCATGTGTAAAGTGGGGGACAGATCCTGCACCTCTCCCTTAACTCTTCTTCTCTCTGTTTATAATTCTGGTCCCTTTAAGGCCAGACAACATGCACCAGCCTCTATGTAATTAACATTGATTACAAATGGGCTCAGTTAGGGTCACCATGACAACCCAATGATTAGCGATACCTGCTCAGCAATAAGCTGAGTCCAAACATTTCCCAGTTTGGTACTGGGAGTGATCCCAGGGTCCTGTGTCCTGGGTCCTGTGTCCTGCATCCTACTCACCTGTGAGATGTACCCTCGGGGCACATGGCTGTCTCCCTGGGATGTTGCTGCCTCCCGAAGACTCTCATTTCTGGCCCGGCAGGACTCCAGCTGTGCCCGCAGTGACTGGATCTGCGCCAGGGAGGAGAGAGATGGTCACCCAAGAGTAGAAAAGTGCCATGGTCTGACCAATATGCTGCATCCAAACCCTGGGCTTAGGGATGGGGAGGGCCAGTGGGGACATCTGCTTCCCTGGCAGCCTGCCAAGGGACCAAACTGGCAAAGCCAGCCCTAGCCTGGTGAGTTCTAGTAAGAAAGGGAGGAGACATCCCAGCTTCCAGAGGTGGATTCATGGTGGAGGAAACCACCACTGCATGGCTCCTTTCAAAGGCTGGCAGGTGAAGTGCTTGCAGGCTTGGGAACAGCCAGAGAGGAAAGGCTGTGCATGTGTTCCGAGGACATGCAAACAGTGACAACAAATAAATTATCCTGAACCAAAACGTGGTCTGGGGAACCTCTCCAGGTGTGTGACAGCAGGCCTCTGGCCTCGCCATGTTGCAAAAGCTTCCGTGCACTTGACAAGTGGCAAATGGAGCCAGAAAGAATGAACATCTTCCCGAACCTCTGCCTTGTTCTTCTGCAAAGCCTCCTGCTGCCAGAGACCACACTCAGGGGCCACCAGAATCCCGGTTTCAGATAGGAGGGATGCTCTTACCTCCTTTTTCAGTGCCTCATTGGTGTCTCCATGGCCCCCCTTGCTCTGGTTCAGCAGTGCTGTCAAGGGCACTCGCTGCAAGTCCTTCAAAGGCAGGCGTTCCAGCTCCAGCCACTTCTTCTCTATCTCCTCATTCAGACGAATCCGCTGTTCCTCTGAAAGTGGCGGAGGGGGGAGGTCCTGCTCCCCGACCTTGCGGGAAGAGTCTCCTGCTGGGCCATCGCTGTTTGTGACCCTGCCATCAGGGGTCTCAAACCATTTCCGCCTCTCCTCCGAACGGATGGCCAGATCCCGCTCCAGCTCCTCATACTTCGGAGTTCGGTTGGAGATCCTCAAGCTCCCTTTTGTCCTCTGTGGGGACCCCTGATTCCCGGGGTCCTGTGGCAAGGGAGACAGCTCCACATAATCAAAGGCATGGCGCTGCCCATCTGCCTTCCAGTGAGTGCTCTTTGAGTTCCCCTCGGAGCCTGAGCCCGAGCCTGGCCGCTGCTGCTCCTCCATCCGGAGTGAGCCTTTCTGGGGAACACAGTTACGGAAGGAGTTCTCCTTATCGCAGTCAGAGAGCCTGAAACCAGAGCAGCAACTGGTGAAGCAGAGGTACCGTTTGGGAAAGGATGCCAGCAGAGGCACTGCCAACTGCCCAAGGCTCAGCCCTCTCTCAGCCCAGCCTTATGAAACCCCACCCTGAGCATGGAGCTGGGTCTGTAGCACCCCATCCCTCAGGGAAATAGGTTCCTCCACAGGGTGGGGAAGATTGACCCCGGTTGCAGCTATGCTGGTAGAGAAATCAGTCTAAACTGATGTGGCCAGGCAAAAAGCAGGTGCAAGACAGAAAGCCATCAGCCACCTGTCACCAGCTGGTGTAACCAAGCCATTTTCAGGAGAAGCAGAGAGCAGGGCTGATCTGGGAGTGATGAGATTTCTAGAGGGGCCTTCCTGATCCCTGTCTGCCAGGGTAGAAGGGCAGCAAGTGGGAAGAGGAGAAGCAGCACAGGGCAGCTCTTACTTGGTGACATCTGGAGCACTGACTGGGCGCACATTTTTCCTCAGGGCCTCGATCCAGTTGCGCCGGATGCCCGAGGTCATCGCTGACAGGGTGAAGACGGCATCCTTTGTCTGCAACAGGGAGGCGACAGAGGGCCCTTCAGTGCCCAGTGGAGATGCAGCAGCTCCCACTCACTCCCTGAGACCCACGGGACCCACTTGCTCAGGCAGTGAACAGTGTTAGAAAGGCCATCTGCTGTCTCAGCTTCTTGTGGCCAGGTGGAGGGGTGGGAGAGGAGACACACTGCTTGAGGGGAAGCTCGTTACACGTCCTCTATGAGACCATCTCCAAGCAAAGGCAAAAGAAACTTTGCTGGCACATTGGGCCAAACATGCGCTGGTGCAATCCAGGTACTCAGGTGCTGGGAGCTGGATGCCAGCACTGGGGTACAGCATCAAGCCACAGGGAAACCCAGACCATGAAGTGCACAGCCCTGAGCACCCACCATTTTTTATGCTGCCCTAGCAGCTGCCTCCTGCTGCCACAGCAAGTAGCCAAGGACAGGACTGTACTGGGGCTGAATCCAGGGTACAGGCTGCTACTCAGAGCACAGTGAGCCAGGCTACACCAAGGTCTGCAGTGCTCACCACTCCCTCCCTGTGGCTATTGAGAAGTTGTCTTGGCCAACAGAACAATTAAACACTCCTGGCATTTAGCTTGGCTCATGAACTCCCTCCAGCACAGTCTTCAGCCAGCCCTGCAAAGCCTCTTCCTTCTCCTTCCTTTGCAGGCAGGCAGCACTTGTGTCCCTGAGCACCGCAAAGGATTTGCTCGAATTGCCTCTCAGCATCTTGGCATGGGGAGGGAGCACGCATTCCCACCCAGCATCCCTTGGTCCTACTGCTTTGTGCCCAGACAGTGCCAGACACTCACATGTATCTGGAAGCCATAGTTGCGTTGCACTGCAAACTCTGTCACATCCGTGCAGGAGCGGAGGTCAATTTCTCCGTCAAGGTCATCAGCCTGCAAGCACAGCCACCCGCGAGGACATCAGTGCTCACTCAGCTTTGAAAAAGCCTCCGTCACTTGTCAGCACCCTAACCAAAGTGCAGGCCACCTCTGCCTTCACCCCACAGTTCTCTTGGAGCCAGGCTCAGCTCTCCAGAAGCCAGGTTCAGTTTTACAGCACACCTCTTCTAATCCAAGGGCAGCCAGCAGGGTGGAGAGCATCAGAAATGCCCAGCCACAGAACCAGCCCTTCTGCTCACTTTCCACCACCAACAGTCCCCCCAGACTTCACCACCCCACATCACCCCTTGGCAAAGAGCAGCTTGCCACCTCCAATGTCCTTCAGGAGGACATGATACTGCCACTTCTCCCTGGAGCACACTGGTCATGCCAAGGCTGTGCTCTTCTACTCCCTGGACAGGAAGGAAGAAAGGGCTGGAGAAAGACTGGCCATGCTTACCTCCTCTGCGTTCGAGTCCCGGTAATACCTCAAGCTCGAGTCGGTCAGCACGAACCAATGTTTCTTCCACTGTAGGTGGATCAGGTAGGGGGAGGGAAGGGAAAAGACAGGAGGGAAATGGATAGGCAGTTACCAGGAAAAGTGCAGGAACAGGGAGGGACTCTCCGCGCTATGACCTCTCAGCCTTCTCCACTCCCTCCTCCCTCCCAGATCCCCCTCGTGCTCCTCAGATGGGAGAGAGACACTCTATGAAACTCCGTGTTTACACACGGAGTGAGGCACCTCCACCAAAGGTTTCCCACTGCCTTTCCCAACAGGAGAGACCTCAGCAAGCATGGAGGAAGGAAATCAGCTGGCTCACCAGGGATCTCTAGCAGCAAGGGCTAGGGGAAGAAGCAGACTCATGTCTCGGGCTTACCTCTCCCGGCTCGTCCAGGATGGACATCCATCCCTTCTTGAAATTGAGGAGATCCGGCTGGAGAGAAAAGGACAAAACAGAGAGTTACTCTCTTGGAGTGACCCACAAAAACGCTTTTTATGACAGGGGGTAGAAGGTGAGTCCCCAGTGACAGAACAACGATGGGAATAGCCTGGCATAGTTTTTAGGAAACTCATGGGGGTATATGACCTGATAACAAAGGAGAACTGGGCATAGCTCTCAGCAGCAGGCAGTCATTCCTGTAAGAGGGGGGAGGAGATAAGGAAAGAGGTTTTAAAAAAAAAAAAAGGAAAATATGCAGCAGGAAGGTTTCCACAAGGTGCCTCAGAGGTATTTATTCAGAGATGGGGAGGCAGAGACAAGGAGAGTGGGCAGGAGGGAGTGCTCCACCACCACTGATGGGGCTTGCCTCAGAGATGGAGGCAAAGTCACAAAGAACCAGACACACCTTGTCCAAACCCTGTCTGTCCGTGCCCCAGAGCTACGTCCCTCCAGTAACTTCACTACTGATCATTTATTAAAGATATGAGTAGCTCTCTACAAAACAGCCCTCACCGAAAACATATAGGAGGCAATTCAACAGCTGTGAAAACATGTTGCCTTTAAACGATGTGCCCCAGGGAAGAGATGAAGTCAGAGCCACAACCAGTGCTTGATCCTTTGTCCTATCTGAGACTGAACCCCTTCCAAGGCTCAACCCTCTCTGAGATTCTGGGGGCCCTTCTCTTATTCAGCTCCTGCTCCTTCCAACTACAAAGGCTGCCTCCTGCCCAGCCACAGCTACTGAAGATGAGGATGAAGAGAATTTCACCCCCATTATCCCATGCCAGAGTTTCCCCATACTCCCTGCCTCCTCCCAACCTCATGCCACTGGTGCAGCATCCCAACCAGTTTATCTCCTTTCCAAGGTGGAGCATCAGGGAGCTGACTCAGGGGAACCTCTGTCCCTGGCTTTGCCCTCAGCCAAACAGGCTTGAGCCAGTCCCTCCTCCCAGTGCTGTTGGCTCCAAGGAAGTTGCACCACCAAAGAATTCAGTCCGACATGTCTTCTCCCCGAGAAGCCAGAGTTTGCCAAGCTGCCCCTTCTTCTGCAGCTGAACCAGGCAGGGACAGTGTTGGAGAAGTGACAGCACTAGACTTGCCAGTCCCAGGGAAGCCACCAGCAGTCCCCATGTGTCACAACCATCAGCTGAGACTGAGCTAGTGAGAAGGGGTGGCCACTCCACCCTCCCTAAACAAGGCTAGTGGCTGGCCACAGCTGCCCCACAAGCCCAGCTCCCTGGCCATCCAGCCAGGATGAGGCTTCCCCTGCTTTCATCTCCCTGAGCTGCTGCTCTTGGGTTACACCCAAGGTTATGGGGCAGCAAGAGCCGAGAATGTGCCGGCCCACCCTGGCGCTCCAGCTATTGGTTTGAGCAGGAGCAGGGAGACATGCCAAGGGGAGGGTCAGTGGCTGCTACAGCTTCAGGCCTGGCCAGAAGCATCCGGCAGTCCCAAGCTTCCTGAAAGGGAGGGAAACCAGAGCAAAGGACACGGGGGGCTCCCAAACCTCACCTCCTGCTGGGTGACAGGCACTGCTGGCAGCTAGGAGATGAGGGGGATGCATGCATCCCCATCAACACAGACATCCTGGTGGCTTCACTGCTGCCCTGAGAAAGCACCCTGAAAATTAATTCTTTCCCCATGGCAGCAGCTCCACCCTTTTTCCCATTATTCCTTCCAATCTGGTGACTTAAACTCCAGCTCCAAACTCAGAGCAGTGGGAAGGAAGGAAAGGAGGCAAAACATCAAAGTGCAACCTCCTCCCTCCTGGGACACGTGCACTCAACAGAAGAGAGATGGGCAGGCTCCGCAGAGGCGGAAAAACAATATAGGGAGAGAGGGAGCGAAAGGACTCCTGGCTGGGGCTGTCGTATGGATCAGTTGGGTCTCATCTTATTGAGGATTTACAATCCCAAAGCATTAGGTGCCAAAATAATTAATATTAATGGGATGTATGCCACTGGAAAAACTGCCACCAAGTCCTGCCAGAACCACTGCCCCTAACACAGTGCTGAGGCCAGAAAATTCCCCTGGGATGGCTTCTCCCAAGCAGATGAATTGCACAGGGCTTCTGCTCTCCCTGCCAGCCCCAGACACAGAGCCAGAGCTCTACAGAATCATCTTTGGACTATTCTTGTCATAGTGGGGCCAGTACAATAAATTGATGCATCAGTTGATGCTCAAAGTGCCTACAGCCACTTTTCTTCCTTTCCCCACAGCCAAATCCAGTTTCCTCATCCAGCATAAAAAGTGCAGGATACCGGCAGAGAAGAGAGCGGGGTTCAAATAGAACCCCTCAGAGGAAATGGCCAAACAGTGGGAAGAGGAAACATCCAGGAAAGCCAAGCTGCTGGGAGAGATCCGGGTGCCGGAGACACAGTGATGTGGCAGGATGCACCCCCAGCAAAATGCACGGCCCTGCAGCGCAGCTCGGGGCTGCAGGTGGTGAGGCTTTGGCTTGGGAGGTGGCAGCAGCAATTTTGCCCAGTTGCATCCATACCTGTCAGAGGTTTTATGTTCAGCCCTGTAGCTGACCAGTTGGAGGCACTGGAGGGGGTTTCAAGCAGCTGGGGACATAGGTGAGATCTGGAAAGACTGGCTTGCAACAGCAGGTTAAGGAGCAGCAGTTGCTTGCTCTGGTTGAATAAGGGCTACAGGGGAGGTGATAACAGCCTCTAAGTATCTGAAGAATGTAAACACCAAAGAAGGAAAAGGGACAGGGTGGGAGCGAAGGAATGGCTCCTGGGTGGTACTAAGGCACGGAGATGGAGAAGTGGAGAAGAGGCTGTGGCAGGCTGAGAAGGCTCAGTGCCAGAGCGGGCAAACGGGATGATCAGATGTCTCCTTCCATCACCAGCCTCTGCCATCACCGTGCCTCCTACTCTTCCTGCTCACAAAGGCTCCTCAGGACCCCAGGTCCTGGGGCACTGCTTTCTGTCATCTCCAGGAAATGGTGCAAGGGGCTTTCAAGCCTCCCGGAAAGCACAATGTCTCCTCTTCTCTAAAAAGGGAACCCGCTCCACAAGGCGCGGGCCCCAGGCCAAAACACAAAGCAAAACCACTCCAGCTCAGTTTGGTGAAAGCAAAATCGCTTCCAGGCTGGGGCACACATGCAGCTCCCGAACCTACACGTGCAGCGAGAGCCAGCGGGCGACAGGCTCTCCCTTTCCCACCGCCCCCGTGCGAAACGCCGGCGGGCACAGCCCAGGCTGTCACCTCCATTACCCCACTTTGCTCAACATCCTTCCTCCCGCGGCCGGCAGCCGCCTGTGCCAAGGAAGGTTCGCCCCAGGGGCGGAATGTTCCCTGCCCCAAACCGCATCTGTTTCCCACAGGGAGCAGGAGTTCCCCACTCCCGAAGGGATATGAATTTCTCGTCCGACTGCGGTCATCGGTGCGGTGAGCTGGCCCGGCCTCAGCCCGGTCCACGCTCCCGCTCATCTGGGTGGGGTGGTGCCCGCCGGGAACCGAGAGGCCACGGGGAGCCCTAGGGATGGGAAAGGGAGCCAAGGAGGCACCGCCACAGCCCTTGAGTCCTGGGGCCAGAGTCCCCCGGGGAGCAGCGGCTCCAGAAACCCCCCGAGCGGAGGGACCCCCGGAGCTGGCGGCTGACAGCTGGGGGCCCACCGCCCCCTCCCAGTCCCAGTCCCGGGCTGCGCCCCGAGCCTCGGAGGAGAAGCCCCCGCGACCCCCGCCCGCCAAGCCCCGAGCCCCGCGGGCCGGTCCCGACTCACCGTCATGGCGGGGGCGCCGCGGCCGGCGGGGCCGGGGCCGGGGTCGCGGCGGGGCCGGGCGCTGGCAGCCAGGGCGGCGGGGCGGCTTCAGCGGCCGGGCGGCTTCCACGGCCCCACCATGCCCGCTCCGCCGCCCGCCCCGC
>NW_020897714.1:18771823-18885945 GCF_003984885.1 Neopelma chrysocephalum
GGTGTTGTTAATGATACGGCGACCACTTCTTTAAAAAAAAAAAGGAAAAGGAAAGGAGGGGAAAAAAAAAAAAAAAGAAAAAGAAAACCACCCCAAAAAACTTTTTTTTCCTCCTCTCGAACTTCCTGGGAGGGCCCGGGCAGGCCAATGGCAGCCGCCGCCACCGCCCCGGCCGCCCGCAGCCAATGGAGCCGCCGGGGCGGGCGAGGCCGCCGGTCCGCACGGAAAGGGGCGGTGGCTCCGGGAGATGGGGGACGGGACGGGACGGGGGCGATGCTGGGGATGAGCTGTGTCGCCTTTCCGAACCCTAGGCCCGGGCAAAGGTGAAGCCCCGGGAGGGACGGGCTGAGCCGCTGCTGCCCCGGGAAGGGACCGTCGGGAGCCCAGCCCTTACCAGACAGGGTTTGCTCTCAGGCTGGGATTTTTCGCAGACAGGGATTTTTAGCGGTGCGCGCAGTGGGGTCCTTGCCTTGGCTCCTGAAGCTGCTCGGTTTTATGCCCCGACCCCTCAAATGAACTCCTCTAGGCTCTGGGCAGAGGTGGTAGCAGGTCGTCTGGGGGCCGCTGGTGCTCCTGGAAAGGCAGTTGGCCTCGGGAAGGGGAATTGCTAGAGAGGATCCCAAAGGAAAGGGGGCAGGGGCTGTGTATCACAAAATGCCAGCCTCTACTGTGCAATCACACCGAGGCTATGCTGCTTGCTGCAAGGCAAAGAGAAGGTGCCTGGCCCAGAGCTTAGTGCTGAAGGAACCTGGCACAAGTGGGGTGATCTGGCCTAGTTGTACATGGGAAGTTCAGGGCTTTAGGCTCCTCTCTGGCCTGGGGCAGTGAAGGGAGGGAAGGGATGTCACCGGTTTCGAGTTTCAGAGGCCTTTGGCAGCCTCTTTCCTGGCTGCAGTTTGTCCTTGTATAAAGCACAAAGCAGAGGACAACCTGGCTGAGATGACTGATGCACACAGAGGGGGCAGAGGCAGAAACTCGGGTGCAGCTGCCAGCTACATGGGCTCCCGGGACACTTTCTGCAGCCCTCCAAAGCTGCTCTCATGCCATTTCTGGTATCCCAGGAACACCAACACAATTCACCATATCTTCTTTCATGCCACTAAAGCCCACTTCATCCCTGTAAAACCCTTGGTGCCATCATAGCACCAGGCAATAATAAAGTGAAGGAAAGTAGCTACACTGAGATTTTAGTCCCAAGCCTATTACTCACCCTTCTCTGGCTTTATAAACAGTCTCTGTGACTCAATGCCTTCCCCCTTCCCCTGTCTTCCCCAAGAAATGGGCAGAGGACGCAGTGAAGGGGAGTGTTAGTGACTATGGTCTCCAGGAGGTCATGGGAAGACAGCAACATGCTGAGCCTGCTCAGATGAAGTGCTGGAGACCTAGGTCCTGCCCACAGTGTTCCCCAAGGAAGGGCAGCTGCCCTTCCTCACCATTCCCAGGGGCTGGCCCCTACCTTGTGCTTCTTACTGGCATTCAGATGTGGCTGCGGGCTTCCTGAGGAGCTGGTGCTGCTTTGCAGTGGGAAGGTGCTTCCACCCAGCTGGGGCTGCAGGGAAAAGAGCAGGAGCTGAAGCCATCAGGGTCTAGTCCTCAACTCAGTTTCCCAGGTCTGAGCATCTGCTGCCTCCTGGCATGGCCCAGGGGAGAAAGCATCCTCCCTCTTCCCAGTGCCAGCCAGGCAGCTCAGCTCCCCTGGAGAAGCAGAGAATCCAAGGGAGTCAGGATGCACAGAATGCAACCCAGGGGACCCACGCACTCTGTGCTTGCCAGCTTTATGCCTGCCACGGTCCCTATTACCTCTGGCTCCTGCCCTACTCACATGGTAAATGAGAAGACTCTTGTTCCCCCAGTCACTTTCCAATGGCTTCTCTGGGTTGTTTGTGTTTCGACTGTGCTCAGGACCCTTCCAGTCCTCCTCCAGATGCTGTGCTGGGCTCTCAGGCCTTTTCCAGCTGTCATCTGGCCGTAGTCCTACATCCAGACCTCTAGCGGGGCTTTTCCAGTCTCTTTCCAGCTGGCGCATCACATCTGCATGGCACACGGTCATCTCTTGGCGCTTCCAGTCCTTCTCCCACACCTGTGCTTGGTGGACATCCCCCCGACCCTTCCAGTCCTGCTCCAGTGGCCGTGTTGGACTCGTGGGGCGCAGGGGCTTGCCTCGGCCTTTCCAGTCACTGCTGGTGCCCTTTCCAGGTTGGGAGGATGTCAGCTTTTCCCGCAGGCTTTGCCAGCCACATTCAGATGGCTTCCTGGGCCCTGAAACGTGCAGTGGCTCCCCTGGCTTCACCCGTTGTCTCTCTGCTCCCCGCACCAAGCTGGGAGGGGAGATCTCCTTTTGGCTTTTCCTTGTGCTCTCCATACATCTTGCAGGACTGAGGGACTGTGGGGGTGGCCCTGCCCAGCTCAGCCTGCTGTTATCTGAGACCTTCCCAACACCTGTGGGGTGCAGGGAGTCCCCTCGGCTCTTCTTCTCCAGTGTTTGCCGTGTACTCCCTGCCTGCCAAGTGGCTCGGCCCCTTTCTGAGTTTGGGGGACGGCCAGGCTCCCCTCGGCTTCTCCAGCTTTTCTCAGGGCGACAGGGGGGGCTCACGGTCTCCCCTACCCTCTTCTCCAACCTGTGGGCTGGGCTTGCAGAGCGTGGGCTTCGGCTGCCTCTCTCCAGTAGCCAGCCAGGGCTGGCAGGGCACGGGGAGTCCCCTCGCTTCCTGCTGGCCTTCTCAGAGTGCCGAGCTGGGCTGGGGGAACGCAGGGGCTCCTTGGGGTCTCTGTTGCGCTGCTCGAAGTGCCAGGAGACTCGCTGACTCTAAGGTCGTTAAGGGGAGAGAGAGCAGAGAGTCCTCTTAAAAAAAACCAAACACACTAGTTAGCAGAACAAGACAGGATTAGGGCTGGGAGGTGGTTTGGTCAAATGGTTGCCCAGAGAGCAATTGCATCCCTATGCATGGAGCCAGCTCATACTGAAAAGAAGCCTCTTGCACCCAAAGGGTGAAAGGGCTCCTGCGATTTAAAAGCCAAGGGTCCCAGTCTATGACAAAGGAAGGGCTGGGATTAGAGTGAAGGGGGGAGCAGGGGAATAAAAGAGAAAAGCATGTGGCAGAAAGAGAGGAAAATGCGGCTGGAGAAAGCAACCCAGCTTGGAGAGCTGGGATGAAGTCCTGCCGAGCCTCACCTCCCTGGGCAGGCTGGGGCTGGACTGCCTCCGAACTAGGTGGCCTTTGCTGGGTGGCACTGGTGTCTTGCCATCGAGCCGGTCCACACGGCCCTCCTCCAGAGCTTGGAAAGCCTCCAGCGTCTCTGATTTCCTGTGGACACACACAGTTTGTCCAACTGTCACCATGCTCAGCTTGGAGGCAGAGCCCCTGCAGATCCTGCTCCACCTTAGCCTGACCCCACAGACCTCCACCTGTCTCAGACACTGTGTGCCATGACCTCTCGCTGTCCCCATTGCTTCAACCACCTCAGCTTTTGTATTCTGCTGCCTCACGCATGTTTTCTTCACACCATTCCTCAGGCTTCCCTCCATCTGGTCCTTTGCATCCCACCCGTCCAGGACACTTGCCCAGTCCCTGTTTACGTCCCCTCCTGCCCCATGCCACCAACACTGGAGCTGCTCTTGCTTCTCCAGCCAAGACCTAACCAGCTACTACGTACTTCTTGGTATACCTCATCCTTTCCTGAGCAGCATCTACAGTGGAGCCACTGATGGAACAGTGGGGCTGGGGAACACTGCTTTCCTTCCCTCTTCCCATGAGGAGCCCTGCTTCGCAGCACATCCTCCAGCTTCCAGAAGGTGACCGTGAGGATGAGGAAGGTGGACAGGTCCCTTCCATCAGTGCAGCTTTCGCTCCACCTTTCCAATGCCTGCCACAACAGGTGAGCTCCGCAGGTTGGATGGAGCTGAGCCTAAACCCAATCCTTACTTTAAGGGAAATGTAAGCACAGCTGAAAGCTGAGCTTTGCCATCTAGCCCTGCTCTCCCCATGAGGCATGGTGATTAGGAGGTGGGGGCCCCATGCGAGCATAGAGGGGCAATCCCCCACCTCTGACCACTGTGGGTCCCGTTGCTTCTCACCTGCGTTCGCAGCCAAATATCCTCTCCACCTCCACTCGGCCAGGGCTGAGTGTCCGGGAACTGTAGCGGTCAACAGCATCCCGCTGTGCGAGGCGCTTGGGCTTGGGCAGGTCTGCCAGCACTGTGTACTCCTGCCTCTCCAGCCCGTGCCGCCCCTCTGTGCCCCCACTGCTGGGGTGCCCACGGGACTCCCGTACCCGAGACCCAGCGAGGTGCCCACTGCCACCCAAGGGGTTGCTGCGGGCTGATGCGGAGCCTGCTGGGGCATGCGGCAGGGTAGATGCCCAGGGAGGGTCAGTTTTCCGGTGTTTCGGCCAGATTTCCTCGGGTTTCTGGCTGGCGGGACGGTGCTCTGGGACGGGGAGAAGGCCGTTACTGGGGGAGGCACGAGCGACACGGGATGCCACCACGTCCACGGCAAAGCAGGTCTTCGGAGGAGAGCTAGAAATGGTCCAGGAGGGGAGAGATAAAACCCAGACTCCCTCCAGGCAGGGTGGGAGTGCCGGGACACAGCACTGCAAGCCAAGGGCATGCCAAACCATGCAAACAGAGAACACCTGAGATATCCAGGGTTTGTGGTCAGCACACACAGAGATGGACTCTCACATGGTGCCCATGGAGGTGTCAAACACCTTCTGCGACCACAACTGGATAAAGAGATGCTAAATCTCAATAGAGATCTGCTGTGAACTTCAGAGACCCCTGGGTAGAAAGCGAACCAGAACTAGAATCTCACATGGGAACAAGCAAGAGTACCTGCTTTCAGTGGGCAGATTTCTTTCCTAGAGCCCTGGGCTTCAGTTCTTACCCAGGATCCAGAGCGAACGGGCTGAGCCCACCTGGCTCTGTCTGCCTGAGGGGCTCGTGACTGCACCTCCTCCTTATGGCCCATGCAGCTCATCATGTCCCGTTTGCCTGATCCCAAAGTGTTGTCCCACAACCGGGTCATTTCCCCTTCCTGGGAGACAAAATAGGGCAGATATCTGCAAGGGGGACCAGTAGCTTTTATGGGCTGGGAGGATGTACGAGAAGTTACAACCTGTTCAACCCAAAGCTGCCAGTAAAAAGGAACCAGAAAAGGAGCTGTGTGAGTGTAAGATGACCCCAGACCAACAATGACAAGAAACAGCATAGGGAAGTCCACATGGGGGAATCCAAGAGTGAATCTAATGTGCTCTTTAGGGGGAGAGCCTCCTTTGTGGGGACTAAGAGTCTCGGCTGATCCCCCCTTGCATCTCAGGACCTTAGAATCATAGAATGTCACAAGTTGTAAGGGACCCATCAGGACCATCAAATCCAACTCCCTGCACATGATGGGCTCCTATTTCTTTCTGCAGGAGAGCCAGAGGGGTGAATTCAACCTGTCTGCGTGCGCAGAAACCCTCTGAATGTGCCCAGCAGAAGTGGCATTGAAGGGCCAAAGGGACTAGGGGGACCAGAATAACCCAAACCACAAGAGATCCCCATCTCACCCTGGCAAGCGTGGAGTTGGCTTCAGCACAGGTGCTAGGGTCGGTGCCAGTTTCTCTGTGCTCACCCTCAGCTCCGGGGCTGAGTGGGGGATATCGCCTGCTCTCGTGCCAGCTGTGGGGCAGGGAGAGAGGACAGCTGGTGGTCAGCAGAGCCCGCAGAGCTCAGGGGCAGGTGGCAGCACTGGCAGCCCAAGCCACACTGGCTCACTCTACTGGATAGGCAGAGGCTGGCAGAGCCCATCCTGGGACCACCGGCCTTGCTCTGGAGGGAGTGAAGAAGGAGGGCACTCTTTCAGGGGGCCCCCTGCCCTCTCCTGGGACAGCCAAGAGGAACGGTTAGAGGACATGATGTGGGGATTTCTCAGTCCTTTTTCCCAGGCAGGGTGCAGAGCATCAGGGAGAAGGTGTCCGATTTCCCCCTGCTTGGCTTCCCACTCCCCCTCCTCCATTCTTCCCATCGAAGGGGCTGGTTGGAGCAGCATGGCTCCCAGCTGGTACTCACCGCTCTGTCCCCTCCACTGGGCCCACGCACACGTACACCTCGCACTGTGGGGCTAAAATATGGAGGGCGTCCCAGGGCTCTCCTGGATCTGGGTTGCTGCAGGCATCACGCCCTGTGACCTCCACAGCATGCTCCTGTGAGGAAGAAGGGGGGCAGTGGTGCTGTCAGCGTGTCAAGGATGAGGATGAAGGCTGCCCTTTGGAAATGCCTGCTTCTTCTACCTCCTCTGAGAGCAGCCTGGCTTCCAGGGCTCTTGATATCTCATCCAGCGCACCGTTGAGATTTTTCCAGGAGGCCAGAGAGGCCCAGCACGCTCCTATTTGATGCTGAATACTGCAGACATCCCAGAGACTGCATGTGTGGATGAGGGCTCAGGGAAACTGTCCCCCCACGTTGACGTTGATGCTGCTGGCAGCTGCTCTCTCTTGCCACCAGGGTAGCTCAGGAAGAGGCAACGGAACCAAGAGGAAGGAAAATTTTTGCAGAAAAGGCTGTAGTCCCAGCCTCTGCCTCTGTCAGGGCTTGCAGGCGTCTCAGCATCCTCCCTGGCCCCTTTATTTGCAGGGCTTATGAGCAGCAGTGGGGGAGGCTCTGGGGAGTCAGCTGTCTGCACTGCCTTCCCTCCAGCATCTCGCCTGCACTGGGATTCACTCAGAGGTGACAGCTCTGAGCAGATAGCGGGTGAAGGGCTGAGGTAACCTTAGAGGGCCCAGGGCCAGGACAAGAGAGGGAGAGGGCGAGAAAGAGAGAGGGAGGCTCATTACTATTTCATCATCCCTGGCCAGTCGCTCCTGGAGGACGGCAAACAACACGAAACCCTTTGTGAACATGAAACCAGCTGTCACCCAGTCGGAGACAGCCAAGTAGCTTGTGCGTCTAGCCCCATCTCAAAGGACCATGTTGGATTAAGGTATCTGGAGCCCAAGGTCCCACGAGATTCACCCCTCTCGTGCCTTCCCTGCCTGGAACAGCTCACTGCAGCTGCCCCAGGCCAGGACTCAGCCCTGGCCCTAAGCCAACAGCAGAGGCCACAGGGAAATCGACCAGGACCATATTTAAGGTGAGGAAAGCTGCAAATGCCAGCAGGCATCAAGCAGAGATTAATCCAGGGTGCATCCCTGCTCTGCCAGTCCCCACTTCCCTCCTTATAGCTTTGTACATGTGACACCCCTGCTTTCCCTTCCAGGATCTTTCCCTTGTACCCAGCGTCCAGACCTTCCCTGCTAAGGTGGTTCCCAGCTTTAGTCTAGGCACAGTTAAATGAGGGGTTCCTGTGCCTAGAAAGACTCTCTCCCCATGCAGCTTTCCCCCCAGGACATTTAGAAATCCTGGCTGAGCCTTTTTCTTAGGGTTTTCCATCTCTACAAAGACAGGTGGAGTCCCAGTAGAGAACAAAGGGGCCCTTAATGAAGTGTCCATAGTCTCCAGGTGGGATGGAGTAGCTCACCTGGGTAGCATGCTGGTGAGCCCCTGCAGTTCGGAAACAGTGCTGACACAGGCTCTTTGCAAATATGTTGGCTTCAAAGTTCATGCAGGGCACGTCATCCACTGAATAAGACATGGTTCCATAACAAATGAAGATTTTTGGCTGCTGGGCTCCTGGCAGGGGGCAGCCAGGAAGAAAAGGAGGAAGGAACAGCAGCAGAAGACCAGAGCTTGGGGTCCCCCAGCCTCAGGCTCCTGTGGAAGCAGGGATGATATTCCCAGGTTGAAGTTTCCTGCTCTCAGCTGTCAATACTGGAATCAAAGGGAACCCAGGTACAAGGTGATCGGTATGATCCATGTAATTACAGATAATAAAAGGGTGTGCTCTAGCAGGGACCACTTTCAGAAGGGGGTATTGCACCCTGAAATGACTGCTGACATTCCCCAATTTGGGAGTCCTTGTGAACAGAGAGAATGATGCGCATGACCTGCTATTTTGTTTGATGGAAATTTTCATTCTTGAAGCTGTGTTAAAAAGCACAAAAAGAAAACCTTTCTTCTTAACTATGTTGCTCATAAAGAGATGGATATAAGCAGTTTAGGAAATCTGGAAACCCACTGAGACTATTTCTAAACTTGTGCTTGTCAGGTAAAGCCCAGATTAGACAAACCTCCCTGGGAAGTGCTGCAGGTAGGCATGACCTCCTGTTGGAGCTGTGCTGGGAACACGGTGGCATTTGGCTCTCTCAGTGCCAAAATTTTCCCACTAAAATTTCTGAGACCTTTAAGATAGCTGATTGGAAAACTGTGAAGGGCAACAAGCATTGCTAGCACAACAGCTGGGCTCCACATTTCTGTCCTGTTTTTTTGTAAGCATCCTGCCCACTATCACCTTCTCTGTTCTGCAGGGTTTGAGAGTGAGTCCTTGGATTTGAGGATGTGATCTATGCTGGGAGGGCTCTGCCTAATTTGTTCGGAGGAGGCACCAACAGGACACGAAATCAGTCCAGCATCCCTGAGGTGAACGTGCCACTGCTGCCCTAAACATGGACACTCAGGTCAGAGCAGCTGACCAAAGGCTGCTCCCCAAACTAACCGGGGCCAACCATCAACACCAAAATCAAGTTATAATTTTTGTTTCTCAGAGCACTCATTTGCAATACAGCAAGTTGCACTAGTGCCAGTCTTGCAGCCTCCCTCCTCTCACTGGGGCATCTTTTCTTGACTTGTTCACACAAAATGCTAGACAGGTGCCTAAGCAACCCCTGCCAGGGATGCAACACGAAACACCCCAACATCGCTGCCCTCCCCTGCCCATGGACTGCCACCCGTGGCTGGAGCCCCTGGTACCCCACTGCCTGATGGGCAAATCATTGCTCCCCACATCCCTCGAGGCCTACTGCCAGGATAATGCTCTGATCCCCAGGGCTCCTGGCATGCATGCATGCATGCGTGCAGCCATGCTCAGTGCTCCCAGTGCCCCCAGTACCTCAGCTTCCCTATGGCTCCCAGCACCTCGCCGCCCGCCGAGCTCCCCCCTCAATGAAGCTCGCCGTGGGAATCGCGGGGCGCCAGGCCCCGCCCCCTCCCCTCTCATTGGCTGCCGCCGAGCAGTGATTTGAATATCGCTCCCTGAGTGGCCGGCGGCGCGCGCGGCTGTGGCGCCCACGGGTGCTGGCGCGCACGTGTCGGTGGCGGCGGGCGCGCGATCGACCCGGCCCGGCCGGGACTGGGGGGAGGCTGCGCCCGGCGGGGGCACCGGGCTCATCCCGCGGCTCATCCTCCTGCCCTTCCCCTCGGCTGCACCTCCCCAGGGACCGCCCCACCGCCTGCCGACGGTCTGCCCCAGTGTTCCCCCGGAGGCAGCCCCTCGGGAGTTAGCCCGAACCCGAAACAGGTGCCAAAGCAGCGGACTCATCCGCAAGCACTGAGAGAGCCAAATGCCACCGTGTTCCCAGCACAGCTCCAACACGTCATGCCTACCCGCAGCACTCCCAGAGAGGTTTGTCTAATCTGGGCTTTACCTGACAAGCACAAACCCTGCCTGACCCTTAATATTTCTACTGGAACGCCCTTAACATCCTCCATTGCTCCTGCTACAATTCAACTTCCTTCTCTTCCTGACCCTGGTAAGCAATACAAAAAATTTGATTTCATTTTTTGTTTACTCATTGAAGGCAGTTCGCAATCCACTCTTCAAACCTATCTTCCCCACACGACCCCTTATTCAGCTCCCTTAGTCCCAAAAAGTTCTTGTCGCTCTCCCAACAACTTTTTTCCTTGAGTTCGTTTCTGGAAAACAGTGCTGGAAGCAGCAGTGTGGCTGTACTCAGTACAACCTTGAGCTTGATATGCTACAAAAGCAATAAATACAGTGCACTGACTATCACGCATCTCATGCACACGCTGCAACCATTCTTCCTTTGCGCTGCACTCTAATTTTTCCCCAACTGTCTGACCTTTTTGGCTCTCAGTCTGGTTTTGATCCTCTGTAATCCCAATTATATTTTTATGTGTGCATGTGTGCGGAATCACAGTCTAGCCAGTGAAAGCCGTCATGCATGGAAACCCCAATGTGGCAGCCCACGTCAAAGCCTTGCATCTCTGTGTGTGCCTGGGGCACACACACAGCAACGCGCAGGTGCCTGAGGTGACCCGGCTGCAGAGCCACGCCTAAAAAGCCTGTGGAAAAGGGAGTTCACAGGGAGCTGCTGGTCTCTGCTTTTCCTTTATGGAGCAGCAGCTGCACTAACATGTTAATTTTTGCAGGTACCTTATATTGAGAAGTGGCCTTCTCCTGAACAGCTTGAACTTGCTTGTGAGCAGCTGGGGTGGGGCGGGGGAACCAGAAATGCTCAAATCCATCTTGAAAACAATGGGAAGCAGCAAACAAGAATTTTAAGCCATGAATTGTCATGCATCTGGCAAACAATTCACTAACTTGCATGTGGGAATTCATATCCAGGATTCCGTATATCCTGGGGTAGCCCAACTGCACACCCTGTGCTTAACAAAGACAGCGGGCTAGGGCTGAGTCAGTAATTTACATTACAAAATAAAGCTTTAATCGATCAAATGGAGAAATCAATAGTGCAGTAAACAATCTCGATGGTTAACGATGGTTAACGCAGCACAAGATTTAACAGTTACATTCTCAGTTTTTCCATATGCTTTTTTTTTAAATATAATTTGAAAACTCATCTTCCAGCAGGAACTGGAAGCTTTCAGAGCATGGAGGAGGCTGTTGGAGATTTCAGCTGGTACTTGAGAAAGATGTTATTAAGGCCAGAGAAACAGCAAACTAAAAGTGAGATTTTTCCAGCTCACCTGGCAGCAAAATGACAAAAACTGAATTGCTGCTGAGGTCACTCTTAACATCCCATCAGGATTACAATGAAGTCATCCAGCACTGTCCCAGCTACCATGCCAGGCTGGCTGTCTACAGGCAACCAACCCATATTCCACAGTCCACACTCCAGGAGATTTCAGAGACAGATGGTGCATTTCCTTTACAGTGACCTTCCCAGGTCCAGAGCAAACTCCTTGGATGGGGAAGCACCTTCTGACCATGGTCACTCCACAAAGGCATTACGTCCTGGAGAGAAGGGAAAGCTGCCTTAAAATCCAGACCAACGGTGTTACACTGTCCTCTAGCTTTGAGCTGCAGTCCCCTTGGTGTAGTGCACCCCTCCAGACAGAACTTCCCTCTCCTTCCCTCCTCCATCCCTCTCAAACCAAACAACACAGAACACCCTAGAGCATGTAACTCCCAAACCAGAAAAAGAAATATTTTATGCTCCACACATAGCACCTCTTGGACACTTTGGATGAGATCCAGTCTAGCATCAGACTTTTGGCCTTGCCTGAGTTTTGGTTTTGCATCTCTGAAACACCCAGTGACCCCACATGAGACAGGTAGATTATGGTCATGCATTAAAGCCCATACCCTTTCTGGAGTAGTCTATAAGGCAGCGTTTAAGAACTGTTCTGGAGGCAAGGAAACCACACGCACTTTAATGATGTGACTGAGATTATGCAGGACTAGTGCCCAAGAACTCATCCCAGGATGGGACTTGGAATCCAAGCACACAAGGCACCCCTGGCACACGGGATAACAGTGTCCACTTCCCCAGCATTTCCCTTCTTCAGAAGGGAAAGGGAGGTGCAAAAGGACCCCATTCCTTACCATATGCATGTGAGCCATGCAGTTCCCTTCAGAACTCTCCCTTTAGCAGAAATTGCATTGCTGCTGTCAGTGTTGAGATTGTACTCTCCTTCTTAACACACTGAAGAATTTGTGTGTGCACACTCCAAGAAACTATGGAGAGATACACGGAGGATGGTGCCATTTGCTGTAGTGGCTGGTGGCCATCAGCACTGTTCTGATGTTCCTCCACGAAGCCTCAGGCACTGGTTTACTCTTTGGCCTCCCATTTCTGGCATGAGGAATCTATTTACTTGTCCATTTCTGGGTTCCAAATTTTTTTTGTGTGGGTTTTGGACGCACAGGCTTTTTCTTTCTTTGTCATTTCCTTGCCAGTACACATATGGCATGGGAGGAGGCCTGGCTGACAGAGGCAGAACGGCCATTTCCTACAGATACTCCAGGACAGAGGCCAGCATGCTGCCTGGGCTCACTCTCCTCAGAGGATTCACTCACAGTTTTGCCATCAGTATTCCTCAATCTCAGCCACGCAAACATTTTTTTTTCCCCTACAGGCCAAATGCAACCACAGTAAAAAACATACACTTAAGTCCTAAGAAGAAAGACAATTAGCTGCTAACAACTGCAGCAGCCCTGAGGTAAAGGGCAAGGGCAGCCTCTGCCATTCCCTCTCTGGAGAGGGCCACCCACATACAGTAAGGGCATTAGGGCATTTCATACTCCTCTGAGCTATCGCAGTTAAGATCGGCATACTCAGCAGACAATGGAATGAGCCATTCCTGCTCTGGCTGGCTCTGCCTTACCACAGAAATAGCTCCTAGCTATTCCATTTTCCAAGCACCAGTGGATTTCAATATCCTTTAAGCACCAGGGATTACCTCCCTCTCTTTCCAGCTGGTACTGGCATTAGCACAGCTCCTGTTACACTTCAGATAAGTCACGAATGGTTTTTTTTCTTAGCAAAATGACTTCAGATTTATTCAAAAAGTTACCCAACTTCACCTGGCACAGGTACAAAACAAAAAGCACTCCTGCATTCAGGTGTGGCACTGGTGAAGAAACACGAGACAAGATGACACCATGTCTCCATGGAAAAAGGATTTACTGCACAGCAGAAATGCCAGGGCACTGATGCAGGAGTGGAAGCAAAGCTCTTCCAAGTCTCTCAAATTGCCCTGATGATGATGTGCCTGTTGCACTCTGTCCTAGATCCTTTTCTTTGACAAAGCCAAATATCAGCTCTGAAAGGGGAGGCCCAAGGACAGAAGGGTTACACCAAATAGCAAATGTGACCCTCAACAGAAGTTTTCAAGAGACTCTGTGGCACTCAGACACTTAGCTGGAGATCAGTGCAGAAATAAATGGGAAGAGTGTCTAGTCACCCTGGCCACTGCTCCGGAGGCTAAAGAAAGGCTGAACTGGGCTCACTGCTGGTCAGAGCACTAAGTAAACAAGCTGCTTGCCCACAACAACAGGGCCACAAAGAGCAGCAGGCCAGATGTGGAGCACTGTCCCAGCTGGTAGTTTGAACATTAGCTTCTCCATTAGTCTTGGTCACGGCCCATTTTGCCCGTCAGTCTCCGTCGCTGAGTCTTGGTGGTTCGCCCCGTGCTGGACTTCTGGATTTTCTTCCGTGGACCTTGCCCACGTTGGGATCTCTTTCCTTTCGTCTTTTTCCGGCTGTGCATGTGCAGCGTGGCAGTAAGAGCAGAGATTCTGTGCAGAGCAAAAAGAGAAAAATGTTTGGGGACTAAAAGCTGCAGAAACAAGGCGACATCACAACAATGGCAGAAGAGCCCTGTGTGACTCTGCAGGAAAGGATGCCAGCCGTGGCATGCCCGAGAGGAACTCCAAGCCGTGCAGGAAACCTGCAAGTCTCCATGCACAGTAACAACCAAAACTAATTTTGGGATCAGTGGGCTGCCCAGACACTACAGAGTTAAGTAATTCTCTACACCCCCAGAGTAGTAACAAAACCTGGATACTGAAAAATGTGGAGAACACCAAAGATCTTTTGACCTTCAACCCTAGAGACAAGTTCTTTATCGTGTAGTATGTGCCGAGATGAAGGACTAGGTAAAGAGGAGAGTACGAAGCCCACTCTCCTCCTCCAGCCGCTGTCACCAGAGCCCGCGGGATGGGCCCGGAGCGTCCGGACAGCCTGTGCTCCGCCAGCGGCCCCTGCTGGCTCCTGCCCGCAGCGACCGGGCAGCGCCGCATCCCCTCCTGCAGCCACACCGCGGATCCGGAAAGCAAACGTCCTCTGGATCAGCTTCCAGAGACTAACAGCAGCAAAAGCCTGAATGAATCTATACATACTTGTCAGACAGGAAGGGGTTTCTGGACTTCTTGGGCATTGCTCTTACAGGCTTGTTCGCCATCTCTTCCCCTTTCTCTTTCTCTTCTTCTGATCCATCACTTTTTCCCTTAAAAAGAAAACAGTTTTGTGATTCTGGCATTTCCATTGACTTTTCGATTTCATCCTGTTTTGTGAACCATCTAGTCACAGATGAAGACTTTTCAATTCTCCACATCCCTTGCTGTGCAAGTCTCAAGGTTTCTTATCGCAGTCCCTTGGAAAGGGATGACCAGTGACATACAGTATTCCACCCTAAGATCCTAAAACTTCAGCATGATCTTAATGGCCATGCAATTGAAGTCTAAATTATGAACCAAAGGTCTCAGCTTTTTTCTTAAATTACTATCAAGACCTCTTTAAGTGGATTTTCAGATTAGAAGATGACCTTACAAATGTAAAAGGTTAACACAGACACTTCCCCAAAGAGCTCAAATCCAGCCGCAAGTCACGAATATTAAAAGAGATCAAGTCAACCAGTACCTGACAGTCTCTATAAAACAAATATAAGATCTCAGTTACAATGTATTTTGAGAATAAAAGCAACCATAACCAGAACTAAATGGTTTCCTTATTTGTGGTCCAAGCACAGGACTATGGAGAAAGAAATCCCTCCTAACAGTAATTTTTCTGGACAGGACACGGGAAAGAGGTTGAGGACAGTCCATGCAGCAAAGTCTGAAATCTTGCTGCTTGTTGAGTTGTATCGGCTTTTAAAATACTGCAATGTTGCCATCCAGTCCTGTGCCACCTTTCACTTAATCAAGGTCAGGTGGGACAAGCAAAGGATTCCAGGGAGTTTGGAGAGAACTACTCAAACAGGACATTTCCTCCTCTTTAGAGGCCCAACAAATTGTGGAAAAATATGAAAGTTATGAGTTTCCCTTTTCATCCCTGCTCCCAGCCAGCTGCAAGTCTTTAGGCATATTCAGGGAGCACTAGCCAGTCCCAAGAATGTTTACAGGTGATACAATCAGAGAGGTAGCAAAAGGCTTTACCACCGGGGTGGTCAGTCCCAGCTGGCGTGCCCCTGAGAGGTCGAGGTCACTGATGGTGGTCACGGTTACAATGTGGTTTGGGTGGTCAATGTTCACAGACTCTGTCCGAGATGTCACCAAGTGCTCCAGTTCATCAGCCTCATCTGGGAAGACAAAGAAATCCTGCACTGCAAAGTGCCCAGCTTGTCACGATTTACACTCACTTGTTCCTGCTGCACTGTGCTGGGCAGGGGTGACACCCAGCCATCGCAGGCAGGGCTTGAGCACCAGCACTAGAGGTATGGAGGGCAAGCTCATTCTCCCTGCTGTGGGGACCTGGGTGAACACCTTGGAGATGCCCTCCTGCCTCCTTCCCTTCTGTACAACCCACTTGACCTCCTGTCCCCCAGGGCCAGAAGGCTGTGGGGTCACCGCTCAGATCGCTGCCCAGCTTCCCAGGGGGACATGGGAGGAGCGAGCAGCTGTTGTTTCGGGACAATGTGCGAGCATCCCTGCCCCAGCCCTTATCACCCCAGGACCACAGGCATCCCTCTTTCTTCCCACCCGAGGGCCCAGCACGTACCGAGCGCCTCCTCCCTCTCGCTCAGCATCTTCAGGTACTCCTGGTGCCGCTGAAAGATGGAAACAGGTCACTGCGGCGTCTCTGCCGCCCCTCCTGCCCCGCTCCCAGCCCGCCATGGCGGGGAGGGGGGGGCGACACAAGACCGTTCTCTCACCTCCTCTTTCATCTTTCTCTGCTCCTCCTTTAGCTTCCGTTTGATCTCCTCCAGCGCCGCTTTCCTCCGCTCCACCTTCCGCTTGTGGAAGCCGGTCAGGTACTCCCTGCCGCCGGCAACATAGAGCCCCCCCCGGGCTTTTAGCGACCGGGGGATGCCTTCCTTCCCCCCTCCTCGCCCTTGGCCCGCCCGGCCTCACCTCCGCCTCTCCTCGTCGAAAGTCAGCACCAGCCGCCCCTCACGGCCGCCCGGGCCCTTCTTCTTCTTGCGGCCCATGGCGGTACCACGCTGCTGCTGCCGCTGCCGCCGCCGCCCGCCCCTTCCGCCGCAGCAGGGCCCGAGGGGCGGCCCCTGCCCCGCCCGACATTTTGTGCCGCCCCCTCCGGCTCGAGCCAGAGAGGTTGGCCACGGTCATGGACTTCCCAAGGCCCTGTTCCCGGCCTTAGCATCCAGCCTAGGGTGGACAGGGCGTTGCATCAAGCACGGGAACCTCCAGCTCCACTCCTCTTCCGCTCCCTCTCAGCAAAAGATTTTATGGCACTTCCCGGTGCGGACGTGCCAGTGCAGCACCCGATCTCACACCCTGAGATTTGTTCTGCCGCTCCTGAGTGATTTAAATCTACATCTCTTTAATAGGGGTCACTCTAAATAGTGTAAATTTGCAATTCTTCATTTGAACATGCTTCAATAAAGCTCTGAGCTATTGTCATTGCTTGGTGTTAGTGGCGCCTGTGCTGCTCCTCTTAGCCAGGGAAGGCAATTGCAAGGGACGGCTCTGACACTGAGTATCCAAGATGCAGGACCTGGTGCAGGACCTAGCTGGACTGCTGTGGTTTTTGTAGTGGTGGTGAAAGGTACTGGCACGAATTCGTGGGGGCATCAAGACTGCCATGTTCTTGGCTGATGGCTAAGAGTGACTTTGGCTGAACTCTTGAACCTTTATTGCCCCCCTGTTCTTGCCTTAAAAATGGGTGTAATGCCTCTGTGTTGGCCAGTTGACTTTGGTAGAAGTTCCTGAAATGCTGTAGGGGCAGCCAAAGCCAACTCCCTCCAGCCCACAGAGTGTGACAAGTCCTGACACAAGTCCTGTCACAGCCTGGCGGCCACTTGTCCAGAACCAGCTCTCCTTTATCAGCTCGCTTGCTGCTTGTGCTCTTTTCCTGGCCTGTCCTTTCCCCAGCAGAAATGCGGAAAAACCAGTTCTGTGGTTAATTGCTGCACTTCCCTCCACGCCCATGGGGCAGGTCTCCTCCTCCTCCTCATTCGCAGTCTGGGTGCACTTCAGCCTCCAGCCTCTTTGCCCCTGCCTGTGCTCAGCCGGCTCAGGTGCACCGGCAGGCCTCCGTACCCTTTCCATTAACCTTAAGGCTTTTCTTGCCTTCCCCTTTTCCCTCCGTCTGCTAGAGGTTGTCTCTCTGGTGGCTTCTTCTCCCTTGGGCAACCCACTGGGTTGGCCTGCAGGTGCATAAGGCACAGGCAGCTGCCTTCCTGGCCCTGTCCTGCCCTGCCTGCGGGGATACCATTAGGAGGTGATGGCCGGAGGAAACGAGCGGAGCATGAGGGCCCTGAAGGAGGTGTGGAAAAGAGCAGAAAACTCTTTGTGCGCAGACTGCGGGAAGCCAGGTGAGTCGTTGAAGGATGCTGGAGGAAGAGTTGGAAGCAAGGAGCTGGGGCTGGTCTCTAGCAGCTATTTGGTGCTGGCTATCTGGACTGCACAGGAGCCTGGGGTGGAGAGGAAGGGAAGACATTGCTCTGGATATTTGTTTCCTCTCCCTGGAGGTGTGTTGGCAAGGGAGCAGGAAGGAGATGCTGCAACAGCACTGGTGGGAAGAAGGACAGGGATGTGGAAGTGCTAGATAGGCAGGGGCTGCATAGCTGCAGCACTGTGGGTTGTAGTCACGTTAGATCTCAAATACAAATCAAGGTCATGCCCAGTCAGGACCTGACAGGAAAGCTCCCAGTGAAATCCTAACTTCTCCAGAAAGAAGGCATGATTCAGGAGGGCATTGTTTCCTCCATGACTCAGCTCTGAACTGACAACCTGCCACACTCGCCTAGGAGATTACATTTACTGAAGGGCTAGCCCTCTCAAAAGGGTACCCGGTTTGAGGTCCTACAAAGGCTGCTAAAAACCCCCAAATGGAGCACTCAAGCCAAATTAGGACTGGGCTAATTAGTACCATTTTATCTTATTAAATTCTTCCAGGAAAATTTTAGATTCGAGGTTGTTTTCCACTTCCTGAACAAAATACTGTTGGGGGTTTGCTGTGATGCACTAAACAACTACTAGAGTCTTTTCCCAGAGGTGGTTTCATTTTCATCTTGAGTGACCCTTTATGCAAAGGGAGCACTTCGAAGTTTTTCAAGGTATACATTAATAAAGATTCAGACGAAGTGGTTGAAACAGAGAGAATGAGGGACTAATAGCTGTGTTTTTTCCTGACTGGCATCTGTACCTTCGGTGTTAATTAATCAGCTCAGATGAAACTGTGATCACCCAGCTCTCTGTTTCTCAGGACTACATTCTCAGGTGAGGCATATCTGCCAGGGAAATTCATCACTTCTAGTCATACCCTTTTTTATACTGTCAGATCCTGACTGGGCATCCTCTACTTTGGGTGTCTTTATATGCCTCAGCTGTTCAGGAATTCATCGCAACATCCCTAGCATCAGCAAAGTCAAATCCCTGAAGATGGACCACTGGGATGATGCTCAGGTGCAGGTGAGATCTTTATCCCCATTGGTACATCAGGTGGGTTGGGTCTAGGCTATACACCAAGTGTCCTGGAAAAATTAGCCCTTTGCCTCACAGGGTTGGAGATGTAATCTAATTTAATCTGTTCCTTTTCTACTCATGCTCCTGATACTCAATCAGGGATAGCTCCCCATAACTCACTGGGAGAGGGAGGATGCACTTGCTTTATGTGCCTCCCTGTGTCCTGTTACTTTATGGCAAAGGCAGAGCTCTTGCAATGTATCTTGCTAAGGCTAAGGGTCTTCCTTGCTCCAGGTTACTTATTTTCCTTTGCCAACACCATCCAACCTCAATGTCTCCTTTTGATTTCAGCAGTCCAAGGGGAAAATCTTGGGCAATTCCATTCTCTGAGAAGAGTTTCCAGATATAATATGATTTTTTTGAGAAAAATGGCATTTATGGAAACTTGACTTCTCCCCATTACAGTCCCCTCAACTCACTAATCTCCAGGGGACTGAAAATATTTTCTGGAGATCCAAAGAAAATAATCTATATCTTGTTGTTCTTTGGAAGAGGACTGAAGAGGTTTGGAATGTCCTCTCAGATGGCGTTGCAGAGCTGTTGTTGAACTCTCCAGGAGATGTGGGGCATGGCAGCAAACCTACTGAACGTGTGTGCATCCAGCCCCACGGGAAGTGACATTTATGGCATGCTGTTGATTTGGGTGCAATCAGTGTAACATCTGAGAGTAGATGAGACCTTTGAGACCCACCTCCCTGTAGCCAGACTGCTGGGAAAGAGAATGCTCCATTAGAGCTAGATATGCATCTAGCCCTGTAGTGGGTTAGAAAAGAAAAAGGTCCACATGAGTCTGCATCAAAGGCAAGGCACTAACTCTCTGTCTAACCCTGCAGTTTCTGGCCAAGCATGGGAATGCTGTGACTAAAGCCACATATGAAGCTCACATCCCTATTTACTATTACCAGCCAACCTACAATGACTGCCAGTAAGTTGCTGCATACAGAAGGGGGAAGGGCAATTCTCTGTCAGTTCTTCTAGTTTGTTTCTGAGTTACCTGTCACCTCTCTTCTTAGAGTGCTGAGAGAACAGTGGATACGGGCCAAATATGAACGCAAAGAATTCACTGAGCTGGGAAAACAGCTGCCATATTCTGATGGTAAGAGCAGAGTACAGCATCAAAATGTCCTGCCTGTTGCCTTTGCTGGAAACTTCCCACCATCATGAAGTGTCAGTGTTGCAAATCCCACAATCCTGAGAACCAAACTGGTACTTACTGGGCATTGTTTTGGGGGGATTAAATAGTGGGAAGCATAGGCTGGCACTGGCACAGGTTGTGTCCAATCCTGGTATTACCAGCTGGAATTTTTCAAAGGCATTTGATGTCCTGATGGAGACAGACCTCTTCAGTAAGGAACTTCTGTCCTATTGCATGCCACCCTCTCTAACCATGGCTGTTGGCTTTGAAATGTCACTGCCAGTGCTGTGACAAAGGGCGCTGCAGCCCAAAGGCCTGCAAAGTCAAGTGGGAAGAGTTCTGGTCCCACACTGGAGTCTGCATGGGCCAGGACTCTGGTGTTCACAGGAGACAGCTCTCATGCTGTTAGAGGCAGCAGTGAGAGAAAGACTAAGAGATGGGAAGAATCTGGGAGTGTCTTTTGGTGAGCATTTATCTGGGCTGCAAACCCAGGAACACCACCATCTTCAGTTGTAAGTCAGAGGTGACACGTCTCAAGTGTTTGTTCTCAGCAATAGTCCATCATATGCTTTATCCCAGAGGGGTGGCTGGGACCCCTGGCTGTGTGCAGCTCTCTGATGCCTACAGTGCTCATGGAGGGTGCTATTAAAAGCGGCTTTTCTGCTCCTAGGGGTGAAGGAAGGCATCCTCTGGAAGCGAGGTCGAGACAATGGGCAGTTCCTACCCCGCAAGTTCCTCTTGTCTGAGAGAGAGGGATGTCTGAAGTATTTCACCAAGCAGGATGTGAGTATGGTGGTCAACTCCCACCTCAGTGAGTACTCCACCCAGAGAAGCAGGGTCACAGAGATGTTGTGATTTCCTACGCATGTTTCTGAGGTTGCCTTGCTTAGCCCAGCCCAGGGATGATAACAGAAATGTCACAGAGGAGAGGGGTCCCCTTTCCAGGGGGACATTTCCTCATGTTCTCCCTTTGTGCTTCCCTCACCGCTGAGAAAAGGACTGATCTTTCACTTCACTCCTATCCATTTCCCTGGATGTGTAATCCTGCACTATCCCTGGAACCAACCTCACCCCATTGTGAGCCAAGTTGGCAAAAACCTGTTCTCTGGTTGGTTTTGAGAAGGGCTACTTTTCTGCTCATTCATCTCCCTGAAATGAGTGGGGCAAGTGCTAATATGCTGTCACAAAGGAGGGGATGGCTCAGGGTAGGGAGGAGCAGGAGATGTCCAGAGGGGACCTGGACAAACTTAAGAAGTGGGCCAATATAGTTTAACAAGGCCAAGTGCAAGGTCCTGCACCCGAGTTGGGCAATCCCAGGTATCAATACCAGTTGGAGAATGAAGGGATTGAGAACAACCCTGTGGAGAGGGATGGGGGGGATAATGATGGATGAAAATGTGGTCATGAGCTGTCAACGTGTGTTTGCAGCCCAGAAGCTGGGCTGTGCCAAAAGAAGTGTGACAGGCAGGTCGAGGGAGATGATTCTCCCTCTCTACTCCACCTTTGTGAGACCCCACCTGGAGCAGTGCATCCAGCTCTGGGGCCCTCAGCACAGGAAGGTCATAGACCTGTTGGAGCAGGTCCAGAAGGGGCCACAAAAATGATCAGAGGGCTGGAGCACTTCTTCTGTGAAGACAGGCTGAGAATGTTGGGGTTCAGCCTATAGAAGAGAAGGTTCTGGGGAGACCTTAATGTGGCCTTTCAAGTATTAAAGGGGATTTATGAGAAAGATGGGGACAGACTTTTTAGCAGGCCTGTTGTGATAGGACAAGGGAGATAATGTTTTTTAACTAAAAGAGGGTAGATTTAAACTAGATATAAGGAAGAATTCTTTTACAATGAAGGTGGTGAAACACTGAAACAGATTGCTCAGAGAGGTGGTGGACACCCTATCTGAAAATGTTCAAAGTCAGGCTGGACTGGGGCTCTGAGCAACCTGATTTAGTTGAAGAGTTCCCTGCTCATTGCAGGGGGGGGGTCTGACTAGGTGGCCTTTGAAGGTCTCTTCCAACTCAAATGCTTTTATGATTCTATGATTCAAAGAGTGGGCTCTTTCCTTTTGAGGTCAGTTAGCCTTTAGACTGGCTCAGCCGTAAAGTGAAAAACACTCTCAGTGTTTCATTGGCACTTCCAGAGTAGGCTCAAATCTAAATTGGGTGGGTTGGGCCACTGTTTGGTCTTGAGCACACCACATAGTGAAGGGTGTGTGTGATACGTTTTTTTGGGAAGGGTCAGTTATTACTTTTTAAGATCCTCTGACCCTGCCTTGCCCCACTTAGTCAATAGCTCAATTCTCTTTCTTCTAGATTGCTCATGCATGATCAATGCCATTCTGTTTTCAGGCCAAAGAACCCAAACTTAATGTTAAAATAGATGTCATCAATGCTACGTTCCAGCCAGAGAAGATTGGGAACCCTAATGGCCTGCAGATCACCTATCTCAAAGACAACAAGACCCGTAATATATTTGTCTACCATGAAAGTGGAAAGGTATCTGCTTTTAGCATCAAACACTGCAAAGCCAATGAAGTGCTTTGAGAGGCTGCTGATATTAAATAGTGTCAAACATGGGTAGGATGGGGTGTGTGAGTGTGAGTTGCTGTAGTTAAGAGGGCGGGGGTTCTGGCTCT
Source organism: Neopelma chrysocephalum (assembly GCF_003984885.1). Classification (NCBI taxonomy): domain Eukaryota; kingdom Metazoa; phylum Chordata; class Aves; order Passeriformes; family Pipridae; genus Neopelma; species Neopelma chrysocephalum. Next base: position 18,794,073 of record NW_020897714.1, read on the forward strand.
GTGTTTGTGTATCTGTGGGAGAGTTTTGCTGCAGGGAGCAGGGCAGGAGCACTGGCTGAGTTGGTTTGTGTGGGAGGAGCTGCTGTAGACCATGTGGAGATGTGCTGCCTGTGCATGTGGGGAGCGGGTCAGCTGTGCTACAGGCCTGTCAGTCTCACTTCAGTGCCTGGGAAAGTTGTGGAGAAGATTATTCTGGGAGATATTGAGAAACACCTGAAAGACAATACAGTCATTGGTCACAGTCAGCATAGTTTCATGAGAGGAAAGTCCTACTTATCAAACCTGATTTCCTTCTGTAACAAGATAACCCACCTAGTTGATCAAGGGAAGCCATTTGATATAATTTTTTTTTTATTTCAGTAAAGCTTTTGATACTGTCTCTCACTGTATCCTTCTGGACAAAGTGTCCAGCACACAGCTGGATAAACACATCGTGTGGTGGGTGAGCAGTTGGCTCATGGGTCAAGCACAGAGGGTGATAGTGAATGAGGTAACATCAGACCAGTGACCTGTCACAAGTGGGGTTCCACAAGGCTCCATCTTAGGCCTTGTGCTCTTCAACATCTTCATAAATGACTTGGATGTAGGATTGGAAGGGATACTAAGCAAATTTGCCGATGACACAAAACTGGGAGGAGCTGTTGACCCCCTTGAAGGCAGGGAGGCCCTGCAGAGAGACCTTGACAAATTAGAGGGCTGGGCCATCACCAACCATATGAAATTCAACAAGGAGAAGTGCTGAATTCTGCACCTGGAATGGGGCAACCCTGGATGTTCATACAGACTGGGGAATGATGTGCTGGAAAGCAGTGCCACAGAAAGGGACCTGGGGATCCTGATCGACAGCAAGTTGAATATGAGTCAGCAGAGCCCTGGCAGCCAGGAGGGCCAACTGTGTCCTGGGGGACATCAGACAAAGCATCGCCAGCTGGTTGAGGGAGGGGATTGTCCTGCTCTGCTCTGTACTGGTGTGGCCTCACCTTGAATATTGTGTGCAGTTTTGGGCACCACAATATAAGAAAGATATTAAGCTATTAGAGAGTGTCCAAAGGAGGGCAACAAAGATGGTGAAGGGCCTTGAGTGGAAGCCGTATGAGGAGCGGCTGAGGTCACTTGGTCTGTTCAGCCTAGAGAAGAGGAGACTGAGGGGAGACCTCATTGCAGTTACAACTTCCTCGTGAGGGGAAGAAAGGTGGTAGACACTGATCTCTTCTCTGTGGCGACCAGAGACAGAACCCGAGGGAATGGCCTGAAGTTGTGCCAGGGGAGGTTTAGGTTGGATATTAAAAAGAGATTCTTCACCTAGAGGGTGTTTGGGTGCTGGAACAGGCTCCCCAGGAAAGTGGTCACAGCACCAAGGCTGAGAGAGTTCAAGAAGTGCTTGGATGATACTCTCAGGCACATGGTGTGACTCTTGGGGATGGTCCTGTGCAGGACTAAGAGTTTGATGCGATGATCCTTGTGATCCTCCCAACTCAGCATGTTCTGTGACTCTGTGATTCTGTGCTGTGCTGCAAATGAGGGAGATGCTGAGAGTGCTGGGAAAGGAGAGCTGACTGCGTTTGTAGTTAACATAGGGCTGGATGAATTTACATGGCTCACTGTTGCTCTGGCTAAGCTTTCTATCCTGTCCTTTTCCATTTTCAGGAGGTAGTGGACTGGTTCAATGCCATTCGCTCTGTGCAGTTCCATTATCTGAAGGTAGCATTTCCCATTGCCAGTGATAATGAGGTAAGACAGCACTAGAGCGCAGTGCTGAGTCTCCCGCTGCTTATGTGATAAAGGAGCTCATTAGTTACTATTATAACCCCAGGTACAGAAGTGGAAATTGCAGTGTCTAGATAGAGGGATGAGAATGTATGTTTAAAAGGGCCTGTGGTGGTCAGAAGACAACTGCTTTCTGCTGTTTCTGGGCATTTTGGAAGCAGAAGTGACCCCTGGCTAGGCAGTTCAGGAAATATGAATTTAGAAGGTGACTGAATTTGAGGGAAGGTGACTGAATTGGAAGGGCAGAGGGGAAACGAATAGCAAAGAAGCACAGCTAGGTGAATGTTACTCTTGCCTTTTTGTCAGATTAAAAATCGTCTGACGAGAAATTTCTTGAAGGAGGGATACATGGAGAAGACTGGTCCCAAGGTGAGCTGCTATGGTAGAAAAAATCTTAACAGGGACCTGCCAGAGAACCACTGGCTTTCCCAACCTCAGTGTTTTTCTCCTGCTGTTTCCCCATTCCCCTCTGACTCTTTAGACACCCGTGGGAACAGTGTGTGTGCACCAAGGGAGGGGACAATTAAAGGAAGGGGAAGGACGTGTGAAAGTAGATGAAGCCAGAGTCCCTGCTTTCTCCCAGAGCGACAGATCTCTCTGCATGTGTCTGTGTGTGCGTGACCTTACAGGTATTTAGCGTCTAGATTTCTCCTGTCTCAACTCTGGAGTCCTTCACCACAGTCCAAGAGTTGGGGACAGCAGCTGGGACTGAAAAACCCGATACTGACCCCCACTCTCAGCTGAGAAAGGGCGAGGAGGAGGTTGCAGTTAAGGCAGGGGCTTGCTTCAAGTGGTTGGGATGAATTTTGGGTATCCATTCGTACTGCTCACAGCAGAGGGCACTGTCCCCTTACATATGTCACCTCTTCCCTTCGCAGCAGAGAGAGGCCTTTAAGAAGCGCTGGTTCACGCTGGATCACCGCAGGCTCATGTACTTCAAGGATCCTTTGGTGAGGGGGAGATCTGGCTGCTGGGCAGCTGCAGGCAACGGTGCTGAGGGCAGGGTCAAAGTGCAACCAGAGTCTTTGCTCTTCAGTTAGGGTGGCTTGCAGGTTCCCCAGCTGCTCTGGATAGGCTCTAAGTCTTCCCCTTTCCATCCCACTCAGGTCACATGCTTTCTGTGTTTGTTTCGCTGCCTGCAAACAATGGTAACAGGGAGGGCAGCGGTGTAAAGGTGGTGATGGAGGGGTGACATGGAGGGACAAGTGCACCAGTTCCTCTCTCAGACCTCTCAAGACCTATGCCCTTAGATATTCCTTTTCACTACAGTCTGAGCATAGACTCCCTGCTCTTCTGAATTCCCTGACCACCTCCAAAACTTTTTGCTGCTACATCCCTGGTCCTCACACACTCTCTCCTGTTCTTAGGTGCATTATAATTATTCCTTGATTCTTCTGGATTTCCATAAATCACTGTCTTTCCCTCCTGATGTGCAGGATGCATTTGCTAAGGGTGAGGTATTTGTGGGCAGCAGAGAGAATGGATATAGTGTCCAGAAGGGATTGCCTTCAGGGACACAGGGCAACTTCTCTTGGCACTATGGCATCACCATTGTCACCCCTGACCGGGAATACCTCTTCACCTGCGAGACTGAGACTGACCAGCTGGAGTGGATCAAAGCCTTCACTAGCGTCATCAACCAGGCCATGACACCACAGGAATATGCAAGTAAGTGCCTAGATGCTGTTTCCTTCCCCTCCTGCCACTCCAGTTCAGGGTATTACCCTAATTCACCAACTTTTTTCCTTTACTACAGTTGAAGCCTACTTCAAGTTTAAATCCTAGGAAACCATTCAGGAACTATGACTCCACTCTACCTAGCCCTGTGGCTGTCAGGAGAGGAGAGCAGATTGACATCAGAGAAACACTGTGCTCTTGAAGCACCCTTGAAGCACTTTTGCCCCCACAGAATGTCCACTTGTTTTGAGGGCCCAATTAAGCTGCTTCCTTTCAAGTGCAAGACTTTGAGTCTGAATCTTCAGTACAACCTGTCCCTGTTAAATTGCTGTGATCTGACTGGATGCTGGCAGGTCTTGCCTGTCAATCAGGCCTTGAAAACATTGGCACTTACTATGTTGGACATGGGACCTATCATCACTCCTGCATGAAACTGCAGACAGCCACCTACCTTACTCAAGAAAACAGCTGCCTGGCTGGAGCCAGGCACCCCAGCAGGTTGCAGGGGCTGCTGGACTAAGAGAACATGTTCCTTTAAAAGAAATGTAATCTCTGCTGGTGACAGAGATGTGAAATATCTAGATATTTGATCAGTTAGAGCTGTAGTTGAGAAAGGTCACTTAAAAAATGTAACCTACCAGCCAAATGTGAGGCCTGTTTCCTTCTGCTCTGTATGGGCTTGAAAGTTTCTTCAGACTGCATTTGTGTGCAGACCTTCCTCTGATTGCTACAGAGGAGATTAAGAGGTCATCTCAAAAATAATGTGTGAATATACATTTGAGTGTGTGGATAATGTATGTATGTGTGTGCGCACATAACAAAAAGCGATAGGAGGCAGAATACTGCCCTAGGGAAGATACTGTGAGGGCTATTCATGCCACTGAAGTTCAGCTGTCAAACTTGAGTCTCTAGTCAAACCAATGGAGAGAAGTTGGGTCCTGCGAAAAGCAACTTATAGCATTTATAGAGTTCAGAGTCTGACTCTATTAGAGCCTAGGGATTGGTGTCTGAATATAGTAATGCATGGATTTCTGCTCCCTCGTTCTCTGTATGTCAAAGGCCTGGCACTTTCATTAGGACCTACACATTACATACATTTATCTTGTATATCACACATACATATTATTTTATGCAGTAGTATAATAGGGAAATTGTATTTTCACGTTCTTCTAGTAACAGCCCAAAACACTACATCAACCCATGAGTCTTGTCTTAAAGCTCATCTCTTAAAGCTTCCCCTAGGAGAGCTGTGTTTCACATAATGGAAGGATCAGCTGAGTTCTGCTGGTGACTGTAGTGTCTGATGTGTTTAGTTTTACACAGGCAGTGTGAGGGAAGGTATCTTGTGTATTAAGGGGAGCTAACTAGAATTAATGAGACTACCAGTATTTTAATTAGCTCCTAAAGAAATAAATGAAAAAAAATCCCATTTTAATTTAGTTTAACTTCCAAAACTAGCTGACCTGCTAACTGCTAAGGTATGAGGTCATTTCTTGGAAAAAAAAGCACAATCAATCAGAGCAAAGAGCCATAGCTATTCATTGTATTTCCTGGGGCATGTGGACTGTGATTATTCCCATCAGAGCCAAATGGGCAAAGTCATGGTCCCCTGCTGATTCTCCGGGGACCCCTCTCTGTGCTGAGACTACCACAATCTGCTGGGAGTATCAACTTCCTGGATGAGGAGCAGCATCACTCATGCTGCTGCCATGGTGCAATGGAAATATCCGCCTAACAGTGTATGTTCACTGCAGTTTGCTGATCTCTCCCAGTTTGAAACATGACTTTCCTAAAAAACGAAGGCCATTGCAAAGTGAGGGGAGTATCGATGGGATGCTTCCTTCTCCTGTTTGCTGCTGAGTTATTGCTGATGGAGATGAGCAGAGTCATTTGACTCAGCCACAACAAAGCTAATACACTAGTGATGCAAAAGTGTGGCTGGAGTGGCCTGAAAACCCCTGTGAACTAACAGCAGAGCATATTTAGTATGATGCATCTGTCTCTGCTCTACAAATTCTGTCCCACCGTATCTTCCTTGGGATGAGGAGGCTCAGATGTGGGCAAGGAAAGAGCAGGGTGACATTGGCATTGGTGTCACAGGATGATGTCCTGCTAGAAGGTGATTGTGCCTACCTAATGGGCCTCTGCCCCCTGCTGTGAGGGGATTGGAGGGAAGGAGAGGAAAGCTTAGAGGAGGAGGAGGAGAGGAGGGGGAAGTCTTTGTGGAGAGGGAAGAAAGACTAGGTTTAAAATATCAAGCCCTTTGAGTCTTTAGGAGCTTCCTGCTGGCTGGAGAGCAAGGGTGGAACAGGGCCCAGGAAAGAAGATGTGAGATGTCCTACCATCTGATGGGCCTGCTTGCAAACTGGGAACTACATTGATTGTCTACAGCTCAAAGGGCCATGATGTCCCTGAGAGGGAATGGGGGACAGACTCTCTCTGCCTGGCTTGGCTAAGGGCCAAGGAGAGCAGTGTGGCTGCTCCCTGACTATTGTACTTCCAGAGCTGGCCCTTGTTTCCCTTCTAAAGCTACATCATGTGCTTACTCCCCTTCCTTACCATATTACCGAGTCTAGTCTTTCAGTTATCTCCTCTCTCAAATGAGGACAAGTGTGCATGGGACAAAGAAAGGGAAATAAGAACAAGAAGGAAGAGGGAGCAGGACAAAAGTGCAGGAAGATATAGGGGAAGAAATCATTTCTGCCAGAAAGAGGAGGGAGCCAGCAGGGCTCCTCAGCTAGTGGCTAAAAGCACAGTATAAACTGGGACTGCATTCACACTGGTGTGTGAAGCTATGAGTCAGACACATTCCTCCACGCAGTGGTCAAGGCAGCTCTTGGGGGGTTGGTTCAGGGGGCAGAGCTCACCTCTCCAGAGTCTGTCTAAGCTGAGATGACACAGACTTGGGAGCAGAAATCCACTTATTCACCAAGTCTGCTGGTTTCCCCGGGCCCAGCAACAAATGAGGAGCTGGTAAAGAGAAGAGACATTTCCTTCTGGCTGGCAGAAGTTATCTTGCACCTATTGGTCTTGAAGGAGAGGGCAGTGTCCCTTTCTTGGTCCTTTGATGGTTAAGGGAAACAACCGGACAGAGCTTGTGATGGACAAGATCAGCAAAATGGACTGGGCGGCTGGAGGTGAGAAATAGACTTCTCTGGAGAACCTGTCTATGTCTGATGAACTCTCGCCATTCTTCCCTTGACTGCTTTGCTATTAAGGCTAGACGTGTCCCGTACAGTGAGCAGGGAAGGAACAGGTCTCTGAGAGCTTGATTTGTTCTTGCTCACCCTACCCAAAGATGTCTTACAATCCTTCCTTCATCAGCGCAAGGCCTGGAGAGGATCCCAAGGGTGGCAGTTTCTTGGAGGAAAGCAGTGGTGGGGGTGATGACAGTAGTGTTCTGGGAGGGGACAGCCTGGTCACAGGGCCACTGGGTGCAGTGTTGCTGGTCATGTGCCTCACTGGGATGGTGGGGAACATCTACACAGTGGCGGTGGCCTCTGGCAGGGTGGTGGGCTACTCAGCAGGCTCCCTGAGGGTCTATGTGATCAACCTTGCCCTGGCTGACCTCCTGTACCTCTCCACCATCCCCTTTGTGGTTTGCACCTACTTTGCCCATGACTGGTTCTTTGGGGATGTGGGCTGCAGGCTTTTGCTCAGCCTGGACCTCCTCACCATGCATGCCAGCATCTTCCTTCTGACCGCTATGAGCCTGGAGAGGTACTGGGCGGTGGCGAGGCCGCTGCAGGCCAGGCGGGTCAGCAATGCTCACCGCAAACTGGCCAGTGCCATCCTCTGGCTCCTCTCGCTCCTGCTTACGGCCCCCATGATGGTGATGACCCAGCTGCGGGAGGGGGACAGGTCCCACAAGCGCATCTGCATCCCCACCTGGACGCCAGCAGCTTTCCGACTCTACCTAACAGTGCTGTTTACCACCAGCATCCTGGCACCAGGTGTGGTGCTGGGCATCGTCTACACCCGCCTGGGCTGGGCATACCGGACCTCAGCCTGGGGCCTGGGGCTGCCAGTGGCTGGCCGGGCCCCCTCCCAGCGGCTCTTCTCCAGGATCTGTGCCATTGTGGTGGCCTACTGGGCCTGCTTCCTCCCCTTCTGGGCCTGGCAGCTGGCTGGGCTGTACCAGAAGGATGGGCTGGGCATCGGCCCCACTGCCCAGGCCTACCTCAACTTTGGTGTCACCTGCCTGGCATATGGCAACAGCTGTGTCAACCCCTTCCTCTACACCCTGCTCGCCAGCAGCTACCGCCGGCGCCCTGGCCACAGTGGGATGGGCATGGCACAGCCTGCAGCACCCTCTCGGCCGGCTGCAGGAAGCCACAGCCTCCCGCTGGCTTTCAGGGAGTTGTCAGGGTCTGTGAGGGAAAGCTAGAGGTGAGCAGTGACCCAGGTTGGGCACATCTCCTGGTCTTTGTCTGGGGTCAGGTCAAGAAATAAAAGTGCATCACCTTCCGTGCCAGCATGTAGTATCTTCTATCGTTGTTGCAGTGCCTTCCCCTTTGCATGGATGCTCATCCTGTTCATCTGTGGGGAGGGGGAGAATGCTTGTCTTGGGGTTCCTGACTCCATCCTCAAGTCCTTCATGCCAGCCTCCACCTTGCACAAGGCTGGGGAGTGGGTGGAAGGGAGCAGTCAGCTTTGATACATCTAAATTATACAGCTGGGAAACCCTCACAACCCCTCACCTCCTCACTAGCAACGGGCCAAGCCATAACAAAGTCAGGACAACAGTGAGTCATAGATTTCACAGGAGCAGTGAGTCACTTCAAGAAGCAGCCACGCTGGCAGGAGACCTGACTAAGGTTCATACTCCTGTGGTAAAGCTTTCTACCACTCAGCTTTCTTCACCCACCCTTCACAAAAAAATCTTTGAAGAGTTTTTCTAAAGAAAGACTGCCAAGTGCAGTTAAGAGGTATTGTGAGATCTCCACGAAGTACAGCTCAGGGAGGTCAGCACATTTGCTTAGCTTTCAAGATCAGCCCAGCAGAGGAAGCTGCAAGGAGAGAGCTCCACTCTCTGTCCATTGTCACAGCTCATGGTGACCTCACCAGCACCATAGCCCTGCTGTGGTCTATTAAATGTACCCCAGTCTGCCAGATTGTATCAAGACCACCTCGTAAACTTGGCCAGGTCTCTTGCCTTGAGGTTATCTAGCCTAGCATGGCTCACTTCTATACAACTAAACTCTCTTCTCCACAAAGGATGGCCTCATCCATATCACCCCATGGGAAGAGTCCCCAAGCTATACTGCCCCCCAGCTATACCTATGCACAGGGTGGCAATGTCAGATGTCACATGTACTGTTATAGACGAAGCCCTAAAGAGCGTGATGTGATCATCCAGAGCAGACTGGCTTTGGGAAACACAGGGTTTCAAGTGAGATCCAGCTGCAGAGCCTCAAGTTGCTTGTACACCCCAAGTGTTCCTGCCTCTCAGCTCAGCTCTCATCTTCAGCTCTCATCTCTCTCTTCCCCCTCAGCCCCACAATTCCTAGCAACCCAGCCTCCCTCTGCTTGGGTACCTAGGACACAGCACCTGGCAGAGCCCCGCAAATTATGAAGTAAGAACAGGAGGTGCTGCTGCTGCTGTTCTCCAGCTGCTCTGCAACTCTTTAATGAGATTTGCAGAGCCAGGCCTGCAGGGAATCCTGTAGGACATCAAATTGTTAGTGCTTTGTGTTGCTCATGACCAAGCCCGAAAGCGAGGACCCAAAAATTGGGCCTTTTTATCCCAGACTAACCTGGTAACAGCTGTGCACTGTGGAAACGGCAGATCCCACCTTTCCTATGCTCAGCAGGCACAGCATGCCCAACAGCAGTAATCATTGCTGCCAAGGTAGTATCAGACTGGGAGAGCCCCCGAGGAGCTATGCAGTAACATCAAACATGCCTCATCATCTCAGACTCCTCAGCATCTAGCCTCAGTTTAGACTGAGAAGTCCTCAGGCTCATTTGGGCTAATGTGAGGGAAGGGGTAACAAAAGCGTAGGGCACACATCCTTAGCATCCCACGCCCCAGCTGGGCGTTGCTACCTCTCCCAGCTCTGGATGGACCAGGCAAAGCATGCAGGGCAGAATAAAACCAGACTCCTCCAGGGTACTGCCCTCAAGTGCCACAACACAACACTATTTGTGCTTCTGCAGCTATTGGAAGAGAGAATTTGGATGAGAAGCCCTCTACATACCCTGCCACACCCAGCAAGGCAGACTTTTTTACTGCTCTCTCCGTGCAGTAGCAAGAGGTCCCAAGATGACATAGGAGAGCTCTGTCATGAGTAGGACCAGCCTCTTCAGAGGGGTACAGCCAAAGCTAGTGCAATTGAGGACTTTCACTCCATGCCCCGCCGGGTTTACCTAGCACAGCAAGTGAATGCCGTCTGAAGCCAGCCAGGGATGCTTAATTTATGGAGAGATAGATTTAATCAACCAGTTTTACTCAGGCAGGGTAAGATGTCAGTCCATACCTCAAGAGTGGGTGACTTTGTTTAAGAGACCCTTTCGCTCTCCCTCCCAGTCACAACTAGCCCCAGTGTTTCATCCTGAGGATCTCCTTGGACTTTTTAACTTCCATCTTCCATCTTTAACCCTCACCCTCTTCTCCATCCATGGCCAAGGATGGCACAATTGCATCCACTTATAGTACTTAAAGTTGGCTACCTTCATCCACCCACTCCTCCAGCAAGATGCCCAACCCATGATGACTTGCAGAAACAAATTAGATTTTGAGACTGGCTAGACCAAAACTCTTGTTTATTAATTGTTTTTTCTGCATCTTTGACATGGAAGCATCAGAGGAAGTTATTCCCAGCTGAGGGACTGGAGCGTGAAGTCCCCTTGTGTATCAAAGTAGTCAAAGACAGCGAGACCAAGCCGGTTAGGGAACGTGAACTGGTGGCCTGGCAGGTGGACTGTCACATCATTTTGGTTGACACCAAAAGTGATCTACAAGACAAACAGAAAAGTCAAAAGTTTCTGCCAAGACACCCTCAAGCCTTTTCCCTGTACCACCCTCCACTCTGCAGGGTGAACATGCTCAGCAGCATAACCTGTTCTTCAACAGCAGGAGTGTTGTTCTGGTCTCCCAAGAGATGCCTGTTCTCTGCTCTGTTCAATAGTAATATCCCTTTTAGCCAGATGGAGCTTGCACATTTGATCCTCACCCTCCGTCACACTCAGAGCCCTAAGTGGTGGCACTGGCCAAGCAGGAGAAGCCAGCCACCTCCTGTAGAGACAGCCCTGAGACAGCCCCTGCAGTTGGGTGTCCTGTATCAAACACTCTCCCTTCACCAGAGCATGTACAGAGAGTATATATGTGCATATATATATATATATGCATGCCTCACCTCTGCTGTGCCCCCTTTCTGGAAAGGGAAGACAGTCTCCCTATGCTCTGGACCCCACTCTTCCACCTTCTTGGAGTTGCACACAATGGTGTTCACATCACCATGAGCATCAAAACGGGGGTTGAAGTGAAGTCCGAGGTGAGTAGCATCCTTCCCCAGATTCATCACAAAGCTGCAGAGAAAAAAACCCAGACATCAACACTGCTTAAAAAAAAAAAAAGGTAATGAGAAACATGCTACCATAGTACTGAACGTCACTGGGTGTTGCTTCAAGCCCAGCTGAGAGTAACCTAAGAGAAACCCTTTGCTAAACTGCACAGCTTCCCTCAAAAGGTGGTGTTGTGGCAGTAAGGAGTACTGTCCTCTCCTGGGCTGCAGAGGGCCACCCCTGGGACAGACACTACTTGGTTTCCTCAAAGCTTTTAACAAGAGAATGGTTCAGCACACAGAGCTCTGAATAGAGAGTTATCCTGCACCCAGAGCAGTTCTCAAGGTGTCAGTTGCTTTCCACAGATTTCCTTTCAGCCCCAAACAGTTAGCTGGTGCCTGACAGCTGCTGTGTTCTCCCCAGCTGAAATAATTACTACGTGATCAGTATCCAAAGTATCCACAGCGGCAGTGAGAAGAAAATTCCTAGCCTAGCATCCACCTTGCCTCTAGGCCTCTTACCCAGATGAGAGGAGGCATATTATTTGGCAAGAGAAAGCCTGGGAGGCTTCAGTCTGACAGTATCAAACTTCAAAGGCACTGGGAAATGCTGGGACCTGTTTTCTGGAACACCGCTAGTGCTGGTACCATGGCTACTTCCTGCCAAGGGGCTCCATCAGCCACAGACCTGCACAAGGGCTTGGGACTGCTGTAGAAGCTTTGGTGGGGGCCCCAGGCACCCCAATTCCTGCACATTTAGGAGTATATTTCCACTTAAGCCAACCTGTCTGCTTGCCACCTTTCCTCCTTCCTTCCCCACCAGCACGAGGTGCCCATCTCCATCGTTATGGTGCCCCTGCTCCTGGGCCATCTTCATGCAGGGCAAAGGATGTGGCTGAGTGGATGATCTCAACCCAAATCTCGATATAGGCACAGCTTCTGTTTCCTTTACCCTGCACTAGAGAGGATGTGGTCACTGCCAGTGCACGCAGCTGGAACTTCACATCTGCTTTGGCTTAGCCCCTTGGCAGTACTGTGTCTGTAATGTGCATTAGGTGATGACTCACTGGGAAGCACTGATGGTGTTAACCCCTTCTCTCCTACCCAAGGGACAGACTCCTTTTTTCCCCCACCAGCAGAAGACACCTCAGTGTGGTGCCCTGGCCATACCCGGGCAGCACAGCACAGCTTACCTCTTGGCATTTGGTGCGATTTTCCCTTTGACAGTGAGGCGCTGGCCAGGCTTGAGACCCAAGTTGGTGCACACTGGTCCCTGGGGAACATCAAGGCGGAGACATTAGCTCAGTACCTGCTGGCTCACTTGTTCTGACTTGGCAGCTCTCCCTGCTGCCTTGCAAGAGGATGCATTGCTTTGGACCCATGAAGAGACAGGGAAACTCCCTTCCCCCTGAGGCGCTGCACCAGGGACATCCCAGAGAAGTTACCCCAATCACATGGGACATGTGCCCAATTTCCCAACCTTTCTCCTGCTGCTCTCATCAGCATATCTGTATTTCACAGCCATGAAGTGTAAGCACCTGCACTCTCCCATCACACCCACCCCATTCCAAACACACCCATGTGCCTTGTGGGTCTCGCATCATCCTGTACAAGTCCGGCTGGCATGGATGGCAGGGATGGAGCCTTCAGTCCCTTCTCCTAGCTTGTGCTTGAACTTCAGGCCTTGCCCAGGTCAAAGGGCTCGGATACCTTGTTTCCCAGCTCCCAAGGGCTTGGAAATTTGGGGGTTTTTTTGTAGCTCAGCATTTGCAAGAATATTCTCTTGCTCCACATACACACCTTTCCCCACCTTCTTTCTAGGACTAAAATTCCCCGGCAAACCTATATGTACTCATTTGCTATCGCAGCAAAGGCAAGACCCCAAGAAAACTGAAAATCTTTTCCCATTCCACTTTAATAAATAAGTTTGCACTTGGGACAATACCTGCTTAATCACCTTCAGCCTCATGAAAGATAAATTAATCAAAGAAGTGTAATCACTCTTCTTCTCCAGCAGTCACAGAATGTTTGGGGTTGGAAGGGACCTTGGAGATCAAGTCCAACCCTCCTGCTAAAGCAGGTTCACCTAGAACAGGTTGCACAGGGTTATGTCCAGGTGGGTTTTGAATATCTCCAGAGAAGGAGACTTCACAACCTCTCTGGGCACCCTGTTCCAGAGCTCTGTCACCCTCACAGTGATGAAGATTTTTCTCATATTCAGATATAACTGATATTTAAGTTTGTGCCTGTTGCCCCATCCCCTGTTGCACCTTCCCCTGTCGCTGGGCACCTCTGAAAAGAGCCTGGCCCCATACTCTTGACACCTGCTCTTAAGATATTCGAATGCAGTCCTTGACATTCACAGAAGAACACTTCTGTAAAGCACATTCCTTCCAAGGAAGAGAGGAATAACAATACAGTGACTAATGAAAACTTCAGCCAGGAAGCAAGCAGCAAGGCTGCCCAGAGAAGATGCTCAAACAGCAATAAAGATTACTGCAGCTGCTTTCCCAGAGCCGAGCTGCTGTAAAACAGGTTACCCCAGCTTAGGGCCCAACCCAACAGGGACCCCCCCAAGTAGTTCCCCAAAAGGATCCTGCAGGGGCAAAGAACCACTCCTCTCAGAACAGAAATAGCAGCCACCCCTCTATAGTGAATGCAGCAGGGATCTTTTACCCCCAGCAGCAGGCACCCAGCTCTATCAGACCCTCTGACACAGGGGCTGATGTGCAGGTGGAGTAGGATAGCACAAGCACCCTCACACCAAGCCAACACATTCTCCACAGCCCCACTAACAAAGCACCACCTCCACCATCCCTTTCTCTACTCACACAAGACATGGTGCTGCTCTGCAGGATAACGCTCCTCTCCACGGACGTGCAACAGTCCCAGACAAGTAGCTCCCGGAGCCCCACCCTTGCCTTTAAATAGATGGAGAGCTGAGTTGTCCCAGCCCTTCTCCACCTCAGGCACCAATGGGAAGCGTGGCAGGGCTTGCTTTTGGGGGAGAGGGAGGGTGTACCAGGCTGCCTCCTCCCACCCTCGCTCAGCCTCCTCTCCAAAATGCTTAACGCAATTCTTCCAAGTGGGCTGCGGGCCACTCCAGGAGGAGATCCAGCTGTGTGTGGCCATGAATCCAATGGAAAATAGTTTTACAATGAATGTTTTACTATCCAAGGCTTTTATCCCACACGGAGAAGGGTCAGATGGATTGAGACTTGGCAGGAAGTGTCTGGGGGGAGGGCTGGGCTCTTCAGCTCAGATTGTCTGGAACAGAAGAAATGTCACTGAGCACACACAGTGCCTCAGAGACTCTTTGTGGTCCAGGTGAAACCCCAAGAGCAGAGAGCTGACTCTGGATCCAGGGTCACCCAGCTGCAGTATCAAGCCTTTCTGTCCCCAGAGGCCGTCTAGCTGCTGATCCAGCCCTTACCACCAGCTTTTGTAGGTACAGGAACCAAAAGGAGGGAAAACAGTCCTTTTTCTACAGAATCCATAGACACCCTCAAAACCATGCAGTTCATCTTGGCTGTAGGGCACAGCAAACCAGGAGGAAGCCGCCTTGGAAGGCTGGGGAGGAATTATCCAGGAAAGCTTGCTGCCTGGCTCTTGCACCTACCCTGATGCAGCTGGGGGGCTGAGGAAGAAGGGGGTGAGGGCAAAATGCTTCTGTCACAATAAGCTATAGGATCTATATGTCTTTTATCTGCTTCCATGTTCTCTTTGTGGCAAGTATGATTCATTCCAGCTGAAAGGATTCCTTTGGAAAAAGTTACCCAATTACTACATGGCTCAACTGTAATTACACTGAAAGAGGAGGGAAAAATTCAGGCAGTGTGCCAAGCCTGTGGCTTAGAGCTCTCCTTGTCTTGCATATTTTTCTCTAAATCACAAGACGCCCTGTGACTTCCTTAAGAGGCCCAGAACTGAAACTCACTGAAACACTTTCTTCTTCCTTTTCCATGAGGCCCATCAGTTTCCCCTCTGCTGAAGATGTGATAGTCCCCAGCCCTCTTACCTGCCTAAGTATGACCTCAGAGGCTGGCACTCCTGGGTATTTCCAGTTGGTGCCATCAATGCCAGCAGAGGTAGCAGGGAGACCTTCCTGCCTGCTGGAACTGAAGAGGGCAGGTGCAGGATTGAGACTTTGGCCAGGTTGCTGATCACCCCATGACACAAAGGGGCTGGAGTAAAGGCCAAAGTGGTCTTCTCTGCTCTAACATGCCTGGTCCCTCTTTCTCCCTCTGGTAACCTGCCTCAGGGTTCAGCCCTTGAGCCTGATAAAGGGGTCATGTGGTGCAAGAGAAGCAGTTCTCCACACTAGCAGGAGGAAAAGTGAATGGAGTCAGCTTCCCTCTGCTCAGGATGTGTGTGTAATTAAATCAGTTCCTTTCAAATCCAAGATTTTTTGAGACCAAACCCCAGACATCTCCTCATGTACATGAGCTGCTGCTGAAGTCATAGTCTAGGGGCTGGACTAGAAGGGACTGTTCCCTTGCAAAAAATGTTGGACAGGGAAGGGAAGTATGTAAATATTTGCTCACATAGAAATGGAAATGGAGAGGGCCATTTAAAAGGTGTGGGGTAGGTTCTGTGTTTTCTGCAGCATTTATGGCAGCTGGGCACTCCAACAGAATCTTAGCAGCCACCAGGTCCTTGAGTCATGCCTGTCCAGGCACCTTCCTCCAAATGCTGCTGGGAAGATTAGAGACCATCTAAAGAATAACAGATGGTAACAAAGGAGAGAATACCATTCCAGAGAAGGTGCTTGAAGGGCTATTCACATCAAGAAAATTCAACCTTCAGTCTTAAGTCTGCCTCGGGCAGCCTGTGTTTGTCTGATAGAAGTATCTGCCAGATTTCAAGGAACCTTGTATTAAATGACATAAGCACAGCAGGATAATACCACAGGCAAGGGGCCCATGGGATGTCCCATTGCCCGTAGGCCACAGGCCACCTCCATCGGGACAATGCCATGTCTGCCTTCTTACCTCTGGGTTGGAGACACCATGATGAGGTGACAAAATCAAAATCTCTAACATCAGTGTCCTCACAAGGTATGGCTGAATTCAGGGGAGAGAAAGTCCCAGCTTACCCTTGTGGCACACCAGGCAGGGATAATGTCCCCAGGTGTACTGGCAGCTGCTCCACCACACTGAAGACGCAGAGGTGCTTGTCTGTTATTTTCAGGAGCAATGTGGTATAGGAAGAGTCACTGTGGGTTAAGAAGGGCAAGCCAGGCTGGCTAGAGCTGGCAATCCTCACCTCCTCCCACTTTGTTCCTTATCAGTGTGCAGCAGGTCAGCCAGCTGGGGGATGTGCCAGAAGGTTAGCAGCCCACTCAGTCTGCAAAGCATTGAGATGAGCAAATGAGGACAGATCACAACAGATCTTGCTGTCATGGCCTTATCCTGCTATCCGGGAACTTAACAGTGGGACAGGGCTCTTCTCCTCACCTTTCCTCCCCGGATAGCTCTCCTGCATCACATTGCAAATCCTAACTTTGTATTAGAGGCAGAATCAGGAATCTGCATTGTAAGTTCAGAATCAAAGACCTTCTTTGCTGTGTCCAAAGGGAGTGACTGGATGTGATGTTGTTGCTGCAAACTGTGCCCTTGTCCATGCCAAACTCTTGGCCAGGGGGAGCCATAAGTGTGGAGAGAGGAGTAATGACTCTGAGGTAGTGTTTCAGCAGCCTCTGGTTATGAGGGTGAGGCAGGTGGTGTTTGCATCCGCACCTGCTTTCTCCAAACGGGGGTTGTGCCCTGGACCAGGAAAAGGGGGTGTAGGAAAGCCAGCTGCCATGACAGGGACAGCCTAAATTCACAGCCAGCATGTGTGTTCAAGGCCAGAAATCACCCTACCAAGCATGTGCTATGCTAGAGGTAGGCATCCCACTCAGGTCCTGACCCTGTGTGCCTCCAGTGTGGCCTGTGCTTCAGAGACAGCCTGGCTCCTGGGAGCAACTTGCTGCCCTCTCCCTAGCCTTTCCTTGCACAATATCCTATCTTCTCACTCGTCCTTGGAAAGTGCAAATTGCCCTTGTACAGTGAGCAATCCCAGACGATCCTCAAAGAACTTCTGATGCCTTTGGGGCCTGAATTCATCCCCCGGTGCTGTCTGTGATCCATCATTCCCATAGAAGGGACCAACCATCCCTATCTGTAGCTAGGGATGCTCATGATGTTCATTGTAGCTCTTCTCCCAGGGCCTCAGCCTTCTTCCTATACTCTCCCTGATACCCAAAGAGCCCTTGTTGATCTCTCCATGCTGAGATGGCACGTTTTCTCAAGCTCACAACTTTCCTCATGGACATCCTCACATCTCCCAACCTCCAAGCTGTAATGTAGCTTAGGCTGAAGAGGAGAACATGATTGCTAAAAGTGAGTTTCATCATTGTGAGTAGCTTTGATTTTGGGCATGCCTTCTGGTCTAGCTGATAGGCATTGCTATGCCTCAGCATATCCAGACAGGTCCTGCGTGCTGAGGGCTGGAGTCCAGCTACTGCAAGTTCTGAGGTTGAGTTGAAACACTGGGCTGAGCAGTTGAGTGGCTCTAACCAAGGTGGTTTGGCAGCTGCCAAAGAAGTAGCCCAGTCAGGCAAGTGTCTGAAGCAAAAGAGGGAAGATCTGCCCCCCAGTCTGCTTGTGAGGGATGCAGTGATAGATAGGGCATCCCAAGTGATGACCTTGGAGGAATGGGAAAGGGTCTGGCTGAAAAGCCTGTGGACTACGTGACCAAAGTCCACCTGTATAGACTGCTCTTCAGCTGGCAAAAGCCTGTTTTGGCTGCAATTACTCTTTCAGTGATTTGCAACATCTTTCCACTGAGAGAGAACCTTTGTACCTGTTCAGCCACTTAGTGTTATGTGGCCTGTGGTATTTTAAACTCAGGATTAGGTGTTCTAAATACAGATTTATTATCTTGCGGACATGGAGCCTCACATCAGGAACAAGCAGGATCTCCCAAGCTTTGACTGCTGAAACATTTCCAACCACATCCAATTTCCTGGATTAGGAGCCGTCTGTGAGGCTCCAACTTCTGCTGACTCCAGAATCTCTGCTTTCATTAAATTAGTATGGAAATATGTTCCCAAGTGGTGAAGATAATCCTGGAAATGTTATCAAAGGGTACCTGAACAAGGTGATTTATCTGGGTGAGCCTGAAGTTACAGCTTGGGGAAGCAGGAATGACTAATCACCCTAATGACGCTGGGATGTGTTAGACACGTATCTAAGTGCATCCTAGGAGCTCCCCAACTCCTCCCCCACACCCATGGCTGCTCACATTGGGCTTCATCTCATCTCTGTGGTGTAAACCCTCCCTGGACACAGCCAGCGGGGCTTTGCAGGACTTGGGGAAGGGAGTGCTTCTTATCTGCAGATTGGGTGGTGTCTCTGTGGCTGTGCAATGGACACAGCACTCTGGCCAGGAAGGCAGGGAGGGAGCTGGGCGCTGGGTCATGGCCACGGGCAACATGGATCATGGTTGGCCCAAGCTGCTCAAGTGCCCTTCTGGCATGTGAGAGCAGTGAGAAGCCACCTATTGATGTGGGTTAGCTCCTCTGTCTGCTGGGGTGACAGGAAGGAGGACTCCTTGCCTGACAGTGCTAGAAATACTGACAGCACAGCACAAAAGCCTTTGGTTAACTTGGACATGAAGGATCCTGACTGTGAGGCTGGAGCAGGGCAGTTAGCAGATCTCTAATCCCAGCCAGGCTGTGGCTGGTTGGGAAGGCTTGAGGCCATCTGTTCTTCAGTTTAAGGGCACTTGGCCCAGGGCTGCACAGCAAAGGCAAGACAAAGAGAGGCGTCCTGATGCTTTAGGAAGCACGTTCTTGGTTTTGACACAGAGAGGTCACTCTCAATGACCAGACCAGGGGTTTGCTGCACGTAGAGTATTTCCAAAAGCTGTAAATGCAGGTTAAGCAAAGCCCTGCAGCACGGCAGGCAGTTGCTGCTGAGCCAGAGGGGAACAGCAAACTGGGGAGAACTGGAAGGTGAATGGAGCAAGTCTTAAGTTCTTCTGTAGGCAAAGTACAATTATGGATGCCATACAACTCTTCCACTCACTTTGAAGCTGATAATATTTTTCTTATTTTAAAAAAATGGAAAATCAACTTCTGACTGGTGACATGAATTTCTAATTTTCTTTAAATAAATCAAGTGGAAGAAGGAGAAAGAACGGAAAAGGTAGAAGTGCAAATGAGTTGGGGGGCAGCATGTGTTGTGCGGGCTGTGCAGGCACTGTAGTGAAGGTTTCAAACCTAACCTGTAAGAAATTACATGTTTCGAAAGCAGAGCTGCAAGCTCAGCAAATGCTGACTATAGAGGGGAAAACATTGCCACCACTTGTCTGGACATTGGCTAATGACTTCCAGAGAGCCTGCAATATAAGCCCAGCACCACCGCTGCAGGATAGAAAGGTAATATTGTGCTAAAGTCTGATGTTAAGGATGATTCCTGTGCTACTTATTAGTGCTGGAAGTTCAAGGGCAAGCAAATGCAGCTCCATGTGTGAGGGTCAGATATTTCGTCACAGGTGTGCTGGAGCAGGAGAGCTGTAGGCTATTGACTGACTGTGGCCACCGGCTCTGCACTGCTGTAATACCCAAATTGGTGTCCTTGCAGTGCCATTTATTGAGTCTATTTCAGGCCTAGAAACAACCTGCTGAGGCATATTCCCTGTCTCAGGTTTTTGTCTGTTAAAGTGACTTTTGAGATGCTCTGGGCAGAAGTTTGTTTGCTGTACTTAATATGCAAAGTGTAAGTGGATGCTGTGTTTGAACATGTTACAGCAACTCAGATGCTGGTTTCAGCTCTTCCAACAAACAGTGCTCAGAAGTATGTTCATGAAACACAGGCACGTTCTCCTGCCCACCCTTGAGACCGAAACTCAGCTGCATGACATTTTTCAGCAAGTAATGTGTGTAAAAACCAGTGTGGAATGATAATCCTGAAGAAAGGGGTTGCTGTGAGCAGGCTTTTCTGGCAGGAATGACAAGAAGCCTGAAAACACACGTGTGGGTTTGTGGTGTTTTTTTGTTGGGGTTTTTGTTTGTTTGTTTGTTTGTTTTGTTTTGTTATTTTTGTGCATGGGAAGTGGTACCCTAGGGTGTGGGCTATGATATTAGTCTCCACACGTGGCAGAAACAGCACCAGAGATGCTCAGGAGGTGAGACTGGCAGGGAGCCTGGAGCATGTCAGGCTTTTCTTGCTGAGCCATACCCCATGTGGGCCATTGCATCTGCTTTGGCAAAGGCATTCGTCTGCAGCCAGCCCACGAGCTGGCATTAGGGGCACATCTCCTGCTTGGAGAGCATCCAAAGCACATGGGACCACATGGCACCAGCACAGCTGAGTGGAAGCCAAGGCAGGCAAAAGACCAACTTGGCCTTTCCAAGGGGGAATGGGGCCCAGCCAGGCAGGAAGGGCTGGAGAAAAGAGAATTGCCTTGGGCAGACATGCAGCTGCCCTCCATGGGGTTCTTATGGGTAGCACAGCTCATCATTCCCTAACAGGGATGCATCCTCCTGACAGGGACAGCACCCCAGAGTCAGTGCAGCCTGGGACTCTCCTCCACTGCTTGACTGGAAACCCCCAGCCCCCCAGAATTCCCCTGGGGGTTTCAGTAACATGTGTCATTGCTCACTTGTGCTCCAGACAGTTAGGTGGTAGTGATCTCTGTTAGGCAGCTGTTGCCTGCCATCCTACAGCCAGCTGGAACAATTACCCTAGCAAGCTCTCTGTTATCTGCCAGGATCGGCTGATGAAATGGGAGGGTGTTTTGGCAGGGCTTGGCACCCTCCTTTGCCTGAGGCTCATACTATTTGGGGATAGAGCAGGGCGCTACTCTCTGATGCTATCATAGTTTGGAGGCTGTGGAAAGCACTGGGATGTGTCATCCCCAGTAATGCTGTTTGTTCCCACCCCCTTGCAAGGGGGCCCAGGCACCCTCTGGAGCTGGTGGACACACACACAGCACTGCTGTGATGAGGCTGTGTCATTCTTTTGGGAGTTTTTGCAAGTGGATCTCTCCAAGGAAGCCCTTTGCAGAGCCACCTCTACCCGTCAGCAAGCACATCCACCCATCACCCACACCCCAGGCCCTGCTCTTCCTCACCTCTAGATCCTCCGGCTTCCTCTGCTTCTGAGGCAGAAAGCAGGTGCTGAAGCACCCAACTGACACCAAAACTGGGCTTTGCCAGCCTGCAGCACTTGGGAAGAGTCAACCTTTGGTGCTCAGCCCAGTCCACTTGTCAACTGTTCACACCTCATGCAAAAGACAGATCCACACTTGGGATCTCCTTGGTTCCCTCCTACAGATCCAGAGCTGGGGCAGGTTTCACAACAGCAGCTGGTGGGGTGGTAATACAGGTCATTTGTCAGGAGCACAAGCTCACACTGCCCCAGCACTGGCAGCACAGACACTTTCTCTCTCTTCTGTCATCTACTCCTGGGCAGAAACTGCTTAGGCTTCTCACCCTTTCCCAAACAGAGGTCCATGTCATTTTTCTGGAAGAAAGCCAAGGACCAGCTCATGTCCCAGTAGAACTGTGTGACTTGAGAGAAGGGAGGGAAGCATGTTGACGCATTTAACACCAAAATAAACATCATGGCATTGTTCTACAGGATTGTTGTCTTGCTCTTGTTGTGGTGGACATTGAGGTTGAACACTGACAACTCCTGACATCTGCTGGAGAAAGGGTTGATCTTGACATGCCAAATGACTGCCTGCCCATGTGCATGGGTGGGGAGCCTGTTCTGTGGGACACTTTTGAGGATTTTATGAAGCATATTTAGCCTATGGGCTACTGGTTGAGAGATGTTTTGGTAGGGAGTAGGATCACATATCAGTTTCTGCTTTTCCTCTTCACAGCTGGAAACTGGGGGAAGAGGGATGGACATTCACTTGCAGCATCTGTGTGCCAATGATTCAGTGGCAAGAGCTGCTCACATGAGAATGAAGCCTGCTCTTCTCACCCAGCATAGAAGCTAAGGGAGAGTCAGCCAGACAGGTATTTTTGGATGTACCCTCTATATCCCTTAGGCAGCTAATCTGTGGGGCATGTCCATGTTGTCCGTTCAGCCCACAGCAGCTTTACCAGATACACTGTGAGGCCAAGGGCCACTGTACTGTTTGAAAGTTTCCTTGTGCAGGGTAGGTTATCTTCAAAAACCATGGACATCTGAGAGGTACTGGCCTCAAGGCCCTCAGGCATTTGTTCCAGAAGCAGGCAACAGCTGGGATTCATCATTTGCATTCCCATCAAAGAAAACATGGAAAAACAGGGAGGTTCTCTTGGTCTCTACACTAACTATATTTAGTCAGGCAGGTTCAAGTTGTAGTATAATGCACCTCCTCCCATTCAAAGGGAAGATGGGGAGATGAGAGTTGTCCCCAGGTCAAGTCCATGATAAGAATGTAACCTTAAAGGGAAAGCTGTGTCTCTACAGGGTCTGCTGTTGGGTAAACTTGCCTTGAGCGGGACAGGACCTTTGCAGGACCCAGCCATAAGCCAAGCTCTGGGTGAGGCGTCCCCCATACCAGGCAGGGTGAGCATCCTGGACTTGTTTCACTGGCTCTGCTACCTGAGAGCTCCTGGCAGGAGCAATCCAAGGGCCACAGTGGGGTGCAGATGTTGGGTTGGAGTGGCATGAGCTTGGTGCTAGGCAGCCCCGAGAGAGGCTACTTCTTTAGAGTTTTGGCACCCCATGAAGTGCCTGCCAGCCCAGGGGCACATGGAGAGGTCCAGAAACTGGGGCCTCCCTCCACACCCCTTGGCTAATGCCAAGCTGCTGTTTGTTCAGGATAAGAGCTGTCAGGGAGGGAAGTCTCCCTGGGCAAGCAGGCATCAGCTGTGACTTTCTTGGAGAGAAACAAGCAGGGGGCAAAAGCCCCAGCCCTCCCAAAATGCACCCCTTCTTAACAATAGCACTGTCAGCAAGGACTTGTGCTGTGTGACAGAGCTCCCCATAGCTCTCAGGGACTTATCTAACCCCTAACAAGATGCAGGGAGACATGCCATTCTGACAGTCCTTCCCGTCTGGAAAACAAAGGCATTTGTTTCTCTTTGTGGTGGTCTGTTTATTTGGGGGAAAGGGAAGGAAAAACAGCAGAGCAGAACACAGCCTTGCCCCACATGGTGTATTATTCAGCTGCCCTGGGGGCACGAGCTCAGCTTTGTGGACAGGGAATGTTTTACCTGCTGAGCAAGTCCATGAGGACCTGTGCCCACAAGCAGGGATGACAAGCACAGGAGACAAAGTTGTAGCTGGGAGAAGGACCTGTCAGGTCTGATGAGGTCAGGCTGCTGGGGGACAGTTCTATGAGTAGACAGAACCACTTCTCCAGCCATGAAGGTTTGGGTCCAAGGAGGATGGTCAAAAACACAAGCAGCCTGCTCAGTCTTCCTGAGCTGACTCCCCACCGATCATAGGAGGTTACCCCAATTGGCCCAGGAGCCCAACCCACATTTCCTGGGGGTTAGTCCCCTCTCAGAATGGCCCAGCTAGTCTCTTGGCTTAGGTGCCACAGAGGAAACAGGGCTGTGTTTCCCCCTCTCCTCCTCCTCCTCCTGCTGTGCTGAAGGCTGCGGTGGGATGATTGCCTGCCACGCTCAACACTCCCAGCTGGTGGGTGAGGGTACTCATGAACTTGCCCAACAGGTAAAACCTTCCCTCCCTGGGAAGTATCTCCCTGCATTTTATGACTGCTTACCTCTGAGCCAAGGATGCCTTTTTGGCAGCTCCAGGAGTGGGCTCGGCTGGGCACGGAGAGCTGTTTTTCTCCAGGATTTTATTACTTGCTTTGTTTCTCAGGTGTCTCAGTTGGCCTTCCTTCAAGCTCACCATTGCTTCATCACTATCTACTTTTTTCCTTCCACCAGTCCTGCATAGACCCCATGCACGGCATAGACACCACAGACAGTACCTTGCACCTTCCAGAAATCTCAGTGGGCCAAAACATCCACTGCTGAGCCTTGATACAGAGCCATGCAGCATCCTGGTGATGTAGCTGGTGGGTTGGGGAGGAGATGGGGGCTCATGCAGGACCACTGCTGCTGCTGCATCCCCTTTTCTTCCTGCTCCCTGGCTGTGCTGGGAGCCTGTCACACCAGTGCCAACACTATCTCTTGATTGGCATTGGGGCTGAGCCTCTCACCCTGGTGCCAGGCTGCCCAGCCACATGTTCTGGGCTACCTGTTCCCTGTCCCTCTGCCTCAGGTTTACTGCCTACCTGCAGGGACCCCCCAGGGCAAGGCAGTGGGTTGACCACCAGGTAGGGACCCTCCAAGGCAGGGTCCCCCAAGGCAGGGCCCTCCAAGGCAGGACCCAGCATCTGTCCTTGCTGCTCAGACCCTCCAAGCACAGCCCCTGGAGCTGAATGAGAAAGAAAAGAGCAGAGAGCCCAGGACTGATGTTCACTTCCAGATATCTGGAGTCTGTGTCCAATGGCAGCCCCCTGGAAGGCCAGAGAACTATGCTAGAGGGATCCAGTCTCACTGAACACCAGCCTTCATCTCTTCTTGCATTGTGCAATGTCCATCAGGCTGACATTTCCTGAAAAACACCTCTTCATGTTCCCAAGACCAGCGAGGGAAGTCCTGTGAGCTTCCAATAGCCTGTCCTCTTCCAAAGGTGCAAGAGGACAAGAGGATAGGAACCAATAGTAGCCATTCCCGATTTGGGACAATTCTGTCCTTTGGGAACAACAAACCTGCTGCTCCTGGGCCCTGCATGTAATGTGGTCTGCGCAAGGTCAGGATCTGTGCTGGGACTGGTTCACTCCATGCAATGGGGCTTTGGGTTGGGGCTTTGGGAAAGGGTGGCTTTGGGTTGTCAAACTTGGCTGGTGGGAGAGACAGGCCAGATTCCTGCAACTGCTTAGTTAGGCTGGATGCAGCTGCATGGGGCCATGGGAGGCTGGAGGAGTGGCTAGCAGATGTCTCTGACCATCTGATCCCAAAGCTCCTCTGGCCTCTTGGGCACATAAAGGGATTTGGGATGAAGGTTAGAGGGTGGGCTGCCATGCCTATAAGGCATGTGAAGCTTTATATTGTGAAGGAGATGGCTTGCAGAAAGACTTTATCTCTCCAAAGAACAATAACTAATTCTGAGAAGCCATCACACCCCATGTTTTGAGACACAGGAATGGGGGACAAAGGGAAGTGTCAATTAGCCCAGGAGAAAAAGGTCAGAGAAAAATGGGGATGAAATCTAGTCCCCAGAAACAGGGCCTCCTCCTTCCAACCTAATAATAAGTCCCTAGTTGAGCAAGGGTACTCCCAAACTGTGTCTGTACACCTCTGTGGTAAAGCCCAGGGCACTGGGCCAGCTGGAGCAGCCCTGCTGGAGGAAAACTAACCCCTCCACATACACACACACCCTTGGGGATCGCAGGGTTGCTGTGGTTTGGGTCAAGCCAGCCTCAAAGGAAGGGTGGCTCAGCCCAGCCATGCAGAACTGTGCCAGGGTGCAGTTACCTGAGGTGGGCAGAGAGGGATGAATCTCAGGGGAAGGCAGAAAGCAGGACATATATTAGTTTCACAGTTGAGCTTTATTTTTTTTTTAAACTTTCTGTGGTATTTCTAAAGATAGGATACTCTTTGGTCCCTCCAAGAGGCTGAAACTTGAAATGCACTGCTTTTGTTTCTTACTTTGCTTTTTAATGCAGCGTTGTTCAGTCTTCTGGGTTGTGTGTGCACAATTCTGGAAACACCATGACCCACTAAGGAGGTTCGCCCAACACTGTAGTATCATAAACCAGGTCTCAGCAGCACCATTAGAGCTGATGGGAGCACAGGCTTAGGCGTGTAGCACAAGAGGCAGACAAGGCCTGGTCAGGGGGAGAGAGGACAGTGGGTGAGCAGTGCCTTGAGATGAGAAGAGGGAACCTGAGACCTCCAAGGCAACTCCTCCCTGGGGGATTACCATATTCCACTGTTCCTGCCTCCACCAACAATGGAGGAGGATGCTAAGGACATGGCAGTACCACTCCTTTTCAGTAGCCATAGCACTCTCCCCAGCTCTGGATCCTCCCCATCAGCCCCCAGAGCAATTTTGACTGGATGTTTCGCAGAGTGCTAGCACACTGAGTTTTATCACAGAAAAACTGGGTGCCTGAAGGAAAACCTGCCTCTCACTCACACCTCTGCAGGTGCCTCCCCTGGCTCCCACTGCTGGTAGCATCTCAACACCACCCAGTCCCTGTCCTATTCTGTCTGCAACCAAGACAAGCGCCGACAGGCCCCAGCCCCTCAGCAAGCCTTTGCCCAGCTGGTGTGTTCCAGCTCTGCGTAAAGAAGAGCAGTGAGCTCCCTCTCCATGTTGCACCAGAACGCCAAGCCCAACTTCACTGCAAGCTGTGCCTGTGGGACTTCTGAGCGCAGCTCTGGTCTCCCAGGGCTGGAATGGCTGGGCACACTGTGGAGGCAACCTCACTGGCGTGGCAGCTGCCCTGCTCTGGCTGAGTATCTGCGGCCTCCTCTTGTTGAAACATCAACCCTTGAGGGCAAACCAGCCAGGCACTGGTGAATGAGCTGGGATGAAGGTGAAGGTTGCCATTGCAATGCCAAGATTGCATTCATGCAGCTTCCCAGCATCCTGTCCCAGGTGCTCTTCTTGCCCCTGCCTGGCCAGCCCTGTGTCGGTGCAGAAGACAAGAGGCACTACCTGGCTGTTCTGTGCAATCTAGCTGCTCACCCAGCCTGGAGATCAAAAACTGCCTTCCATGTGAGTCTGAAAATGGGCATTGCACATGGATTGGGGATTGATGCACCCCTCAGAGGGGATTGCAGGTAGCACATTGTGGGTGGCTGTTTTCCTCATCCTGCTGCTCCAGACTTTGGGTCTGATTAATAGAGATTTAGGCACCTGAAACTGCTGCTAAGGGCTTTACAGCAGTGCCTGAACAGATTAGGTTCTCCTTCGCTTTGACTTGGAAAGGCAAAAAGAACATGCTACATTCTGGAAAACAGAAAATGAGATTCTTGTAGTGGTGCAGCTGATGAAGCAGCAAGTAAAGCAGCAAAGCAGGGTATCTGGCGTTCATCAGATGATGAAGAACTGTGTAAGACAACTATTGAAGAGAGAATGATGTGCAGACTGGAAAACATACATCTACAGCATGGAAACTATAGAGCGTAGGTGGAGGGCATGGTCCCGCTAAGGAGAGCTGGAAGCATGACGGAAGATGCCCATCCCAGAAGGAGCTGATTAAGCATGCACAAAGGAGAGCCGTGACTTGGATGCAGACTGCAGGGCTGTTGGACACATTGTGTGACATTTGCTTTCCAGTACACAGCCTTGTGTTTGCCAGCAACCAGGCCCTCCTGAGTAGAGATGCTTGCGTGACCAAGCCACTGCCAGCTGGGGCTGAGGGGCAAAGTGAGGATGAGCAGTGATGAGAAACAGCTCTGGAGCAGAGAGCTGCAGCTGCAGGGTTGCTGGATGCACTGAGGGGGCCAGCAGTAGTTAGGGGCCTTGCAGTGTCAACAACATCTAGCAAAAGAAGCTGACACTCAAAATACAGCCAAAATTGTGCTTGTAAATCCAGCTTTTCAGCTCTTGGGAAGGGGGCTTGTTTAACAGCTTGGAGGAATGTAGGTTTCAAATGTGCAAAGGGACAGGATTTCACACTCTTTCCCCAACCAGTTGCCATTTATCACCTCGTATTTCTGTGAGTGAGCTCACATCAGCCAGGATGACACTCCACACCATCCCATTCCACTCTCCAACCTTCAGCTGTTTGCCCCTGCCTGGCACAGCCTTCTCTCTTGTCGTGAAAACATTCCTGTTGCTGAGCATCAGACTGATGTGAAAATAACTGTGGGTTTTGCAGCACCAGCTTGCATTGGGTTTACAGATCTATGGAGAAACTCTGATGTGGAACCTCCCACTCCTTCTCTCCTACTACAACAGACAAACAGACAGTAGGCTCAGGCAACAGCGAAAGGGAGGTCTTGCTGGAAAGCAATTTCACCTGCACCTCTTTCTATCCAGTTGTATTTTTATTTCTCTAGGTATCACCCACCTGTGTGCTAAAGGACAGAGTAACAACTGGTCCTTGTGGGTTGGATGGTAGCAGGGATGCACAACTCACACTGTTATACAAGAAACAGACAGGCAGTGGAGCCTCTGGTAGTTGTAATAGAAAGGAAAAAAGGAAAGAGAATATTTGACATGAATATTATGAAATGAAAGAAAAATCTGGTGTCAATTCACTACAGCCAGCATAATGGGAACACAATACAGGAGCCTCCTACTTCTAGATTTATTTTCAGCCTAAAGAACAATAGTCCAGAGGATGGGAGAATGAGGTCCCTAGACAGATGCCTTACTGGAGTTGTCTAATTTTCTTATTGGACCTGGCAGAGCATCCAAGTTCAAGAGACAAGGAACAGATAAGGATGATCCTTTGCAGGTGTCTTACTCTTCTGCATTGCAGAACATTGCCTGGGTAAGATGAGGAAATATGAGTACTAGACAGGATGCCTCCCTGTTTTGAGCCTGTAGGTTTGCTGCTAGAAGGAGTCCCACGGTAACTCACATAATCCTTTTCCAGGTAGTTGTATCTCTTCCTAAGTCACTATAGGGATCAGACAGATTTTCCTGCTGCTGTTTGTATCCCACTTCTGGAGATGTTGTTCTGGAGAGCTTACAACACACACAAAGGAGTAATGGCAGATGTTTGTATTGCATCAGCAGGCAGTACCATGGGATCTGCCTCAGATCCTGCCACTTAAAAGCTGTGCCTGCCAGGACCATGTGCTACTGGAAATGACCAGCCATATCCATCCCTGGGTTGACCTGAAGATCAGGTATCCTCCACTAGGAATAACTGTTCTGCTGCTGCTGGGTCATCAGCAAGTGACAAGTGACCAAGAGGAAGAGTATGCCTGTAGAGAGTTCTCCTAAGAATCCTTAATATCACGCTGCCCAAACACATAACAAGAAAAAACCTGCACCAACAGGTAGATTTCCAGCAACACTGGCTCAAGGGCATTCAGAGCTGCTTGTGGCCAAGCAGGAGTCAAACACATTGTGGATTGCTCAATGACATAGGCCCTTTCACCCCTGAAATTGTTGTGGGAAGGTAACTAATGAAACTGTGGCGGATTGCAAGGCAGTGAACATCGTGAAGTTCAACCTAAGCACAGCCTACACTCTCCACTGAAGGAGTATGGCCACCGTGTCTCACGAGACATGTCAATCTCCAGGTTACCAAGGCTGTGGCAGGCACATGGTCCTCTAGTCATACTGAAGTGCTGAACAGCACCATACTGCCAGCCTTCACACCTCCACCCTCAAACTTGGCAAGTGGCCACTGCTCTGTGCCACTCCTACGCTCCTAGGCTCTGCCCAAAGTTAGCTCAATCAGCAGTCTCCAAGCATTAGGCCAGAGAAGGACAGCAAGTCAGGAACACCTCTGTTTCATGAAGAAAGGGCACCTTGCCAGGGCCACAATCAAGCTGTCCTGGCAGGTGGGAAATCTCTCATCTGCAGCCCACAGTCTCAATTTCCTCTGGCTTCCATGCCACAGGAATAAATTACAGGCAGCTGTAGTACAACAGCAAAGTACACCTGAAGGAAACAGAAAACTGTATCTGAGTTGTTTCAGGCTGCTTGAAACAGGTGGAAGCAATTCATGCTCTGAATTTTATCCAGGTACCACTTTCTGTGCAGCTTCTGTGGGAACCAGGGTAGAGGTTCAGCAAGGGCTGGCAAAGGGCTTTGGGTGACCTGATGGACAACCATGTCCATTTAAAAGACAGGTTTCTCTCACCCCTAACACGTGAAGAGAGCATCTCAGTGCTCAGCAATATCCTATACAGACTGGAAACTGCTAGTTGCTGGAGCTGCACATCTAGCAGGCTAAATCACGGGGCAGAACAACCTGGATCATCACAGGCAGCTGCTCTGTGATCTGGGAATGTTCCTGGCATCACATCGCCCTTGTCTCCATGCTGGAGGCTTACAGAGCTGACAGTGCTTTGCATCAGCCCAGTGATGGTATACTGAGGCTACAAAACCCAGTATAACTCAAAAACCATTAAGAACTCCACCAACTATTAAATTGCTCTCAGCAAGTTCAGCTGTTCAGTATCTCCCAGGGATTATAAGGAGCACCAAAACAGCTGTCTGCCAGGGGCACTTCCAATACATTATCCAACACAATTCCCAGGCAGAGTCCAACCACACAGCAGCAGTTCCTAGATGTGCATAGCCATGTAACTCTCCTGGGCTGCCTGGTGAGTTTGCTGGGGTCAGAGTTCATAGAGCAAATGAGGCAGCAGTAAGGAAGATAAAAAACAGATAAGGATAGAGGGATGGTAAAGCCCATGTTATGGGGTGGATGGGACAATGCCTTGAGTAAGGAGTGGGAAACTGTGCTGCAGAGGAGGGACTTCTACCCACACTGCTGCTGGAGGAAGAGCAAATGCTGGCTGCTTCCCCTGGGCAGGCAGTAACAGGCTGGTGTTCCTCGCCTTCTCCTCCTCCTCCTCCCTGCTCCAGCTGCTGCGGGACAGGGTGGCGCCAGGGCTGCCTGCCTTGGCAAACAGGGACTCTCACATCAGGTTGGGCAAGTATCGAGTGAGTTCCTAGGATCATGATCCTTTCTTGGCTCTGGAGGCACTTTCCCATGCAAAAAAATCCTTCTCTGTCCTGCCAGTCCCAACACCTTCCAGATCCTCCCAGTTCTATTACTTCCAGCTTCCCAGTCAGGATGATCACTATTTCCTCATATTAAAGGCATCTACTCATCGATTAATATCTTTGGGCCCATTTGTTGACTTCCTGAAGTGCCAGTTGTTTGACCAACTTGATAACCTTCTGTGATGAAATGGCTGGCTTGGTTGATGAGAGGAGAGCAGTGGACATCTACGCTGACTTCAGTAAGGCCTTTGGTGTTGTCTCCCTTATAATCCTGCCAGAGAAGAAAATGGAAGTGTGGGCTGGATGAGGAAACAGTGAAGTGGACTGAAAACTGTGTGAACAGCTAGGCCCAGGGGATGCTGATCAGTGGCATAAAGTCTAGCTGGAGGCCAGTAATTAGGGGTGTCTCCCAGGGGTCAATACTGGGTCTGAGTCTGTTTAGCATCTTCATTAATGAATTGGATGATGAGGCAGAGTGTACCCTCAGCAAGTTTGCTGGTGACACAAAACTGGGAGGAGCAGCTGATACACCAAAGGGTTGTGCTCCCATCTAGAGGATCCTTGACAGGCTGGAGAAATGGGCTGGCAAGAACCTCAAGAAGTTCAGTAAGGAGACATGCAAAGTCCTGCACCTGGGAAGGAATAACTCCAGGCACCAGTAAATACTGGGGACCACCTGGCTGGAAAGAAGCATGACAGAAAAGGACCTGGGGTCCTGTTGGACACCAGGTTGAACACGAACCAGCAATGTGCCCTTGCAGCAAAGAACATTAGCAGTATCCTGGGCTGCATTAGGAGGAATGTTTCCAGCAGATCAAGGGAGGTGATCCTTCCCCTCTACTCAGCACTGGTGAGGCCACACCTGGAGTGCTGGGTCCAGTTCTGGGCTCCCCAGTACAAGAGAGTCATGGACATACTGGAGAGAGAGTCCAGGGAAGGGGCATGAAGATGACTAAGAGACTGAAGCCTTGCCCAGAGCAGGCGATGCTCAGCAGGTTACTGCTTACATCATCCAGCCAGCGGTTGCCACAGTAACTGCACTTATGGATGAAGGATAGGAGATTCCTGGGGTAACGGAACGACTGCCACCCACCTGGGTGTTGTCTCTGTTGCACGGCAGGAAAGGACTATGCAGTTTTCTGAAGATGAGAAAATAAATACCCTTCCCTACACTACACCTAGCTGGCCTTCCCATCCGCTCCACCCTCCCATGTGCTGCCACAGCTCTACTCTTCAGAGCCCTGTGCTCCCTGGCAACTGCACTGCTTCCTTAAACACACAGCCCAAGAAGAAAAACTGCATTAGACAAGAAGCAATCAGCCTACCCAGGCAGGAGCCATCACTTTTTTCAGTTTCAACAGCAGATGTTCTCTGCAGCCTCACCAGGCCTAACCCAGAGAGAACCAAGGCCTGACCCCCCATGAAGATCATAGACCCCTTATTGACAGTGGTTGAATGGATGTCTGACAGGTTTGGATGGAGAACTCATCGTACCTCAGGGGCCCTTCCAGTCTAGTTTTCTAATAAGATCTGCTCACACTCACGTTCATTACATGCAGGAGCAGTAGCAGCAGGGGGAAGCTACGCAAAAACAAAGCCTAGCAGACCTGATGGACCCCTACAGAGCTGCTCCATTCCCATTCAAAGCAGGAGCAGCCCTGTGGACATTTACAGGACAGAGGTCACCCCTGCCTGGTGCCCTCACCCATGTGAAGAACCAAGGGAAGGACAGGTAAAACTATTCCCCTTCTGCTCCAAGTCCACCTCTGCTTCATAGCAAAGTCCTCATGGAGAGCTGCACCAGATGAAAAGAAGCTACGTGGTCACAAGAGACAAGGATCAGCCATCACCTCTGCTGAGCTCTGTTTTCAGTCACAGGAAAAAGAAAACCTACACTGCAGTCTCACCATTTGGGATCCAAAGGACGAACGCCAAAGTTTCTTTGGAGAGGGCCCAAACTCTGACTAGCTACTGAATTCCCTCAGTTTACCAGTGTGCTGAGCATTCCCAGCTGTGGCCCTACGTCACAACAGCACTTCGAATTTCAGCCTAATACAAGAATGAGAGCTCTGAAAAATAAGTGGGTATCTCTAGATTGGCAACCCAAGTTAGCAGACACATCGATCTCGCTCTGCTTGATGATGCGAATGTTGGTCAAGTGCTCACTAATGGAGTTCCAGTTCTCTGGCAGTCTAATTGGACACGGGACAAAAGAGAGAAATGGGCATATACAAAGGGGACTGATTAAGATGACAGGCAGTCTTCAGAAAGCTCTTTGGATTTTCTTTTATTTTGGAAGGCTGTTTCCTGAGTTATTTTGGAGAGGGGAAAAAAAGCAAAAAAAGTACTCAGCACCTGGAATTATCCTAGAGACAATAAGTTGCAACCAGTTCTATCACGTGAGCTGACACCGCACTAACTTACACTGAGAACGGTTATTGAGCTGAACAGCTGATCTCTCCAGTGAGAGATGTGGTGCTTGGTTACCATTAATAGCAGTTAAAGGGGGCTGACAAAGGGGAGGATTTGGCTCCGGTATGAGGAAGGGAGGCAAAGTACATTTGAGTGATTTCCAGCTCTTCTTACCCAATCTGTTTTGCCCCTCCAGTCTGGGACCACAGCCAAACCCAGGGAGAGGATGCAGGGCATGGCAAGTTATAGTCTGGTGAAGGTCACTCCAGAGGTAGGGTGACAGCCACCTCCCCGTCACTTAAAGCTTAGTGTAGTCGGGAAAGGTCACAGCAAAACCTTCCCTGGGTAGCTCTCATCCCCCTGCAAGCTATATGCAAGTGATAGAGATGGCATCTCACCTCTACCCTAGCAGAGCCAGACACTGTTGGGTAGGACCACACAGATCATCCACTTGGGATCCCCCTGGCTAGCAGTGGGTAGCCTTCAGGCGCAGCACAAGAAGTCACTGTTCTCCATGAATCACCCACGCTGTGAAATGCAAAGGCAGGATCATATCGCTCCCTGCTCCAATTCACCTCTTGCCCTATGCCATAGCCCCACCAGCCACCTCCACCTTTGACCCTGGTTCTGAGACACCAGTGAGACAGCAGCAAACAGCTCAAACTCTCCACAAGACACTAGCGACTTGTCTTGTCTACCCAGCAGCACCCCCTTGAGTGAGGAAAGGTCTTGCCGCCTCCTCATTTTTGAGGGCTCAAAGATACCTAGGGCAGTTTCATCTTCGTGGGACCACACGCAAAAAAAGAAGGCCATTTCCAGCCTACGCTCACACTTTATTATATACAGAGACACGGTGAGTGTAAGAACATCAACATGGGACATGGACAGTATGGGAGGCCCAAAGGCACTGCCTCCTGTCCCCTTGGTGCAACCAATCAGCATACTTTATACAAATAATACAATATTTGAACAATAAATAAGTTTGAATAAATTAAATCAAGAAATTAAAAAAACGTAGAAAGACAAAGCAGCAAGGAATGATTTTGAGGACTGTGACACATTCACAGCAGTGACAACACCATCACCATCTCACCTGCACACCAGCAGCTGGGGCATGGACCCCCATCAGCCCTTTTCTCTCACTGTACTATGAAAAAATCCAACTGAGGAGGGGGAACTAGGGAGTCATACAGTTCACTAGTACTGTGCTGTCATGATCTAGGAGCCCTCTCTCCTTCACAAGCCCCTTCAGAAAGGGTACTTGAAAACAAGGTACAAACGCAGACCCACTGTGCGCAGTCACAGCTTGTCTGTTTGGCACAAAAACCCCTCAAACCAGTCTCTTCCGTCCTTCAGATAGACACTGGCACAGTTATTAACCGAGTTGCGTCAGGGCAGTAGTGGGGGAAACATCTCTAAGGAATGGGGGGAGAAAAGAGATAAGGCAATGCTCTCTTTCACTTGTGGGAGGCAGAGATGCTCTTGTTCATCGCTCCAAAGCTCTGGCACACTCCTTCCACATGCCCTAGCACTGATGGAGACCAGGTGGGTGATAACCCCCCCCCCGGCAAGGTTACCAAAAGGACCGCAGGGATGCAGCTCAGAAGTCAAGAGTTATGAGCCATAGGACAGCAGTGAAAGGCCAACACTGGTTATCCAAGGGAAAAATAATACTAAGATAAGGGAAAGATAATACTAAGACAGCCAGTCCCTAACTCCTGCAGGGGGAGAGGCCACACAGGCACACTGATTTGACCCCCCTGTCAGCCTCAAGACCTCCAGATCTCTCTCAGTGATGCTGGTAGCTGGCAACGAAGGAGAAGAGGACTCTGTCCATCATGGATAGCTCTCAGCAGAAAGGAGGCAACTCAAAGCCTGTCTCCTCCTGCCAACCCTGCTCCCATCTGCCCCCAAAGAAGGATGCTGGAATGTGAAGAAACCCAGAATTGAGGGAATAGGGCAGTGAGAGAGAAGTAGGAACAGATGGAGATCTGGGATGGGGAACCTGATCCCTCTGCCCTCACACATACAGACTGCTACTCATCCAGGCCTGGTATCAAGTCTGCAATACTGTCCACATAGTAATTGGGCACCAGATCCTTGGCAGCGGCGCTGTCGCTGGCCATGTAGGCCTGCGCCTCTTCCAGGCGGGAAACACCTGTCAGGGTGAGAATGGTGGCAAGCCCGCAGTTCTTGCCGAAGAGGATATCTGTCTCCAGACGGTCTCCCACCATGAGGGTGCGGGACGGGTCGACGCCGAAACGCTCCACAATGCAATCGAACATGTACGTGTTGGGCTTCCCCACCACCAGCGCCTTGCGGCCCGAAGCAGTTTCCACCGCGGCTGTGAGGCTGCCAGTCCCTGCGGGGGGGGAAGGAGGAGAAAAAGAAGTAGCCGCGGGCAGCTCAGCGCGCTGGGTCCTGCCCGAGGACAGGCAAGCGAGGCGCTGGCAGCACGGCTCCGGGAGCCGGCAGGGACGCGCCAGGGCAGCCCTGCCCGTCCTGGCGCTCAGGGACCTGCCTCGCCCGGGGCCTGGGACAGCGAACCCCACCCCAGGAGACCCCCGCCACCAGCCCCTTCCCCCCGGGGGCAGCGCGGGACGGGGCGCGGGCTCACCAGGGG
Organism: Neopelma chrysocephalum; assembly: GCF_003984885.1. Classification (NCBI taxonomy): domain Eukaryota; kingdom Metazoa; phylum Chordata; class Aves; order Passeriformes; family Pipridae; genus Neopelma; species Neopelma chrysocephalum. Next base: position 18,829,715 of record NW_020897714.1, read on the forward strand.
TGCGCTGGCCGTCGCTGAGCGGGTGCCAGGGGTCGGGGTCGGTGGCCACCAGCAGGCACTGCGGGTCGCGCAGGTAGCTGCAGGCCTGTGCCAGCTTGGCGAAGGTGAACTGGTCGTCGTAGCCCACCAGGACGGCGCGCACCGGCTCGCCGGGTGCCGGTTCGCCCTCGCCCGCCAGGCGCAGCCCCGCGTCGCGCACCTCGCCGCGCAGCCCCTCGCCGCCCAGCACGAAGACGCGCCCGGCCCCGCTGCCGTTCCCGCCGCCGCCCAGGAGGCGCTGGCGGAGGAAGAGCGCGGAGCAGAGCGCGGAGCTGAAGACGTGCTCGGCGCGCACGCCGCGGAAGCCGAGGCGGCTGAAGCGCCGCTCCAGCTCGGCCACCGAGCGGCGGCTGTTGTTGCTGACAAACAGGGCGGCCTTGCCGCTGCGCCGCAGGCGCTCCAGCAGCTCGGGGGCGCCGGGCACGGCGCGCTCGCCCGCCCACAGGACGCCGTCGCAGTCGAAGAGCAGCCCCTGGGCCGGGCCCAGCACCTCGCGCAGCCCCGCGCCGCTCAGCCGCCGGCAGCTCGCCATGCTGCCGCTGCCGCCGCCGCCCTCCGCCCGCCCCGCCGCGACACCGCCCTCTGCCCGCCCCGCCGCGCCGCCAACAGCCGCGCCCCGCCCGCCCCGCCCCGCCGCGCCGCCAATCACCGCCCACCGCCCGCGCGTCGTCGCCAATGGGAGACCCTGACGGCCTCCAGAGCGCGGGGCGGGGCCGAGGGCCGGCGCCCAAAGTGACGATACGCGGAGGAGGCGGGGCCGGGGACGGGCGCGCTGCCCATTGGCTGGAGGCGCCTCCCCGGCCACTGCCCCCCGCGGGGGCACGCGGCGGCACAGTGCCCCCTGCTGGCCGGCGGGGCGATCGCCATTAGGGCCCGGCCGCTTGTCTCTGCTGGGTGTGGGCAGCGGCCGACCCCCCCCGCCCTCCCGGCCCGGGGCTCGGCCGTGTCCCCCTTACCTTCTTCCCGCTGCGGCCGCGAGGGCTGCGGCCTCCAGCACTTCAGGAGGCCAAGTGCGCCCTGCTCACACCTGCCTGCGAATTTGACACCAGCTCCTCAAATAGTGGCAAACCAACACAGAATCAGTTAAGTTGGAAAAGACATCCGAGATCGTCGAGTTCAACCGATGACCGAACACCACCACGTCAACTAGACCACGGCACTGAGTGCTGCATTGAGTCTTTCCCTAAACACCTCTGGGGACGGTGACTCCACCACCTCCCTGGGCAGCCCGTTGCAATGTCTGATCACCCTTTCAGGGAAGAAATTCCTCCTAATGACCTCTCCCCCTGTCTCTGGTTGCCTGGGAGAAGAGGCCAACACCCACCTGTTTACAATCTCCTATCAGGCAGTTGTAGAGAGCGGTAAGGCCACCGTGAGCCTCCTCCAGGCTAAACACCCCCAGCTCGCTCAGCTGCTCCTCACAGGACATGCGCTCCAGATATACATATATATATACATATCTATTTGTATTTATATATATTTGTCTGTATGTTCTTGGGGCAATGCATTTTAAGGCAAAATGGGGCTGGGGTCATGGCTGAGCATCCACAAATGACCCTGCCAGGCCAAGCTGCCCACGCTGGCCCGAAAGCTGCAGGCAGTGCCTGGGCCTGCGGTGGGGGAGCTGGGCAGGGAGCTGGGCCCTCACTGGTGGCCGGGCCCTGGCAGGGATGTGGTGGTGGGGGAAGGTGAAGGCAGGAGAGCAAGGGGAGGCAGGCGGAGCGTGCCAGGTGGTGTAAGCTGAGGGAGCAAGGTGGAGGCGCAGGAGTCCCTCAGGCCACCACCCTGGTGTTTCCACAGCACCTGCTGGGTTCCCAGAGGGATGCCAGACCCCGTCTCCCCAGCCTCTGATTCCCCCACACCCTGCTCAGTTCTCTGTGGGCTGTCCTCCTGGGGCCAATATGGCCAAGGGGCTGCTTTCTCCTGCAGGCAGAGGCTGCTCTTCATCTGTGGTTCCTGGGACACAGTCCATGGCAGCCCTTGTGTCAGCCTCACCAGTGGAAGGCTTGGGGGACAGCGGGACATCTCGGCTGTGACGGGGTGCTGGCTGTGGCGGGAGTGGTGGCGGGACAGAGGGGGCTCGGCTGGGTGCCATCCGTCGCGGCAGGGCTTTGGGGCTGGCTGCCGGGGCAGGAGCTGTGCTCCGGGACTGGGCCACAGGAGGTGGCAGCATCGTGGGTCGGGCTGGAGCCGGGCGCTTGCCTGAAAAGAAAGCTGGGCTGGGCTGGGGTACCCTCCTCTAGTGTGTCTCCACAGGGCAGAGGGGGCTGTGGTGCCAGCCATGGGTCAGGCAGGGGGGCTGCAGGCAGACAGATGGACAAACTGCCCGTTGCCCAGCTCCCGTACTGGAGACTCAAGTGCACAACAGCTTTTGGGGGGTTTTCCCTTTTCCCCTCACAAAGGGCCAGGAGTTTTTACACCTCCTTACAGGGGATGTTCAACCCAACACTGGAGGACATCCCATGGTCCCATCTCAGCTGGATCTTGGCCATGCTACCCTGGCCAGAGGCCTTACCTCTCATTTGGTGACAGGGACATTCTCAGTGGCCTTTTTTGCAGGGAACAGCAGGATGAAGGCTAAACTACAGGAGGTGGCATTCAGAGGTGTCATTTCCCAAGCACTGTGCCATCTGGGGCACCCTTACCTTTGCGGCTGGTATCGTCAGTCATTGTTGGAGCTGCTGGCCCTGCAACTTCAGGAGATGGTTTGGTCAGTGCTGGGGATACCAGCTGGGACTTGGCCTCGGGGTCCCTCGATGTCCTGCGCAGAAAACAAGGCAAGTCAGGCTTTGGCTGGGCATGGTGGTCCTGGCCTCGAGGCCAGGCATCCACCTGCGAGGCTATGGCCCCTGGCCATCCCATGGTGAGATGGGAGGAGAACATAGGGAGAGGTGGGACAGCCAGAGCCCCTAGTTCCCAGCAGACTTACGTCTCTCCCTCCGGAAGGGTGGGAGCGCTGGCTGGAGGGAGCTCAGGGGTCAGCTCCTCCACTGGGGCAGCCTTGCTAAGTCCACTATTTGCAGGCAGTGTGAACAATCCCGAGACATTAAAATCTACCTCTGGGTGGAGAGAAGGGAGGAGACCCTGTGAGTAAGAACTTGTGGCCCAGAGCAATGACCCCATGGCAGGGAGTCAGAGAAGGCCCCTAAATCCCTCCTTCTGGGGATGGAGAAATGTCCCTTTCCCTTCCTCTCCCCTTCACCATGTGCTGTGGCCCACCAAGTGGTGCCTTAGCCCTACCTCCGGGGAAGAGGGTGTCCACGTTCTGGATGAGGGCTTCCACCACACCCTGGATGGAGGAGACCGAGGCCAAGTCCAACTGCATGGGGTCTCTGAGAGACAGGAATGGCGTAGGCATCAGAAAAGGGGTTTGGGGGGCATTAATCCCAAATGGCTTTTGGTGTTCATTCCTGAGGGGCCAGAGCCTGAAGGGAAGCCAGCCCAGCCGAGGGGAATGGCAGGGTGGGAGATGGGCCTTGTTCCCTGTCCTGAGAACCCTGGTTTGGTGTTGGAGGCGAATGGTGTTGAAAGCCATCCATGTCACAAGTGCTTCAGGTCTCAGACCTTTCCTCTGCTGCTTTGCAGAGTGGCTAAGAGGACACAAGGGACATGCCACTTGGGAACAAACACAGGACTTGAGAATGGAAGAGGTGCAGGTGCTTCAAAACAGCCTGAAGGCTGCTGGATTGGCCTTTCCCATGGCATTTGTGTTCAAGGCACCCGAGCTGGGGCTGGGAAACTGCATCCCATCCCTCCAAGCTGGACCTTACCCTGTGCTCTGCTGCGACCACAGCAGGTTTGGGCCCAGCACAATGGCGATGTTGCTGGGGGTCATTTTATTCACCTCCTGGTGTTCAGCCAGCTTGGCTAAAAACTTGATCAGATACCTGCGGGGTGAAAGGAGGGTGAAGGTATAGTAGGCATGGATTTGGGGAAGAAATGGCCACTACCTTGCAGGGCTGAAGAAGCCCTGCTCCAGCAAAACACCTCAGATTGTTGTAGCTCTCTTGGGGCAGGCGGCTGCAGGTGTCTCGCAGGCTCTGTACACGGCTGTCAATGTCCTTTAAGCTGCAAGAGAGAAGAAGGAGGAATGGAGAGCTCAGCCTGCTCCCTATGGCAGAGGGGGACATGGTGGGCAAGGAGGAAGGCCAGTGCTGGCCACCCCATGTAGGCCATAGCCCTGGGGATGGAGATGTCCTGCTTTTATTGAGCAGCTAAGGTAGGCATCCATGGAGGAGCTGCGTTTTTATACCCCTGACATGGCAAATGAGGCTGAGCAGCCCTGCTTCAAGTGCTGGAAAGGATGGAGGGGGTTGATTGGGGCCTTTTTGAGACCAGCCAGGCATTTCCACCCCAACGTCTGGACTCACCTGGCCGCTTTGACCCATTCGTCATAGAGCTCAAAGGTCATCAAAGGCTGGGGCAGCTCCCGCAGGTAGGATTTCAGTGCGCCTGGGAGGGGAGTGGGAGCAGGGGGGCTGATGGAAGGTGGGGGATGGCAAGGACTGCCCAGTGATGTCCCCCCACCCTGCCTCACTGGCACCCACCAGCCACAGCGTGGGGATCTGAGTAAAACTCCTCCAGGGCATTGGAGCCACTGGCCAAGCTGCTCTTCAGCTTCCTCAGCACTGACGCGCCCGCTGCCAGCCGGAAGAGACCCTAGGATGGGGCAAAGAGGGAAGGGATGCACTTCGAGTTTGAGAGGGGTGCCTTTTCGGGGGAAAGGTGGTGAGGGGGTCTGGAGCACTCCCTACCTCTTCCCTCATGCCGGAGGCTAGCAGCATCATGACACAGGCTTCAATGGGCAGTGCGATCTCCCGGCCTAAGCTCTTGAGGTGGGTCTCTAGGGACACACCATAGTACCCTGCCACTGGCGTGTCTGCATTGAAGGAGGGTTCTGGAAAAGGGAGGAGAATGTCGAGAGGGATGGTGGCCACTGGGGCCATCCAGCATCTGGCCATGGCAACATCTCACTCCAATCCAAAGTTAGCTGGCTAGAGGCAGAGACAGGTTAGGCAGCATCCCCAGCTCACCTAAGGCTGCGGTCCCAACCCACCAGCCAAACATGGGAGAGAGCAGCAGATGTTAGGGAGGGAAAATGGGCCTTTTCCAGTCTTGCTGGCCACACTTATATCCCCCAGGCTCGGCTGCAGCCCTCCCTGGGCTGCGTGGAGAGCCAGCAGGTACCTGACTGTCTGTGGCTTTCCCTTAGCTCTGCCAGAGCTGTATCCAGAGATTCCAGTGACTGCCGGTGGTACTGGGCCTGGATTTCCAGCAGCTGCCAGACAGGGTATAGACAGACAGCACTCAGTTTGGCACCAGCCCCTCTCAGAGAGACACCCATTACCAGGACATTGTACCCTCATGCAGGCAGGGTAAAGAGGGAGCTGCAAAGGAAACCCACCCGGGGTCCATGGGACTATATCCGTAGTGAGGGATAGAGGGTAAATTGGAGATGGGGGTCACTGGGACAAGCCACTCTGCAGTTAGTGCTAGTGGCAGCATTAACCTGCAGTGCCTGGAGCAAGGCCAGCTATAGGCATTTGCTGATGCCTCAGTCTGTTCCTTGTCCTGGGTGGGGGACTTGGTGCGGATGGGGACCAGGCTGGGCTCAGACATACCCCAGGAGATGTTCACACACTGAGGAGAAGTGTGAAAAAGGACTTACTTTGATGAAGTAGCTGGCGTAGCTGTCCTCCTTGGTGGAGAAGTGGTAGAGGTCAGCCATGTACTCATCCTGGGAAGGGAGACACAGAGAAGAGCAATCTTCCATCCCCTCTCTGGCACCCAAGGAAGAGGAGACCCCTTCATGAAGTCTTTCATTTCGTCTGTGAGTTGTCTAGACAGGGTCCCTGACTGTGGTGGGGATTCCTCCTTGCCTCCACTGCTTGCATTTGGGTAGTGGCAGCAACCTGCCCTATGATCAAGGTCCTGGCACAAGTGGCTCAGGGATAAGAGGTCCCTGCACCTTCAGCTCTAGTGAGCTCATGACTTCTACCAGACAAGGTGCTGGGCATTTCAGAGAAACAGGGCAGAAGAGGAGTAAGTTGATGTGAAACATTCCCGCCACCCAGAGCAGATTCTAGCTCAGCTGGTTCCCAGCCCAAGAAGCTCCCCACTATAGCCCCTGGAGCCTCCTTTAAAGTGGAATCCTTTACGCTTTGAATCCTTTACTCTTTTTATTCCCTGGGCCTGGGGCATCTCTCTGTTTCTGCTTGAGGAGCCTGTTTGCTTGCAGAGGGCAGGACACGTTGGCTGGCTGCAACCCATGTCACCATGGGGTCACCTCGGACAAGACTGGTGGAGGGAATCAGGTCTGCAGCCCTGGAGCTGCCCCATGGAGGAGAGCAGTGACATTCTCACCTTGCATTGTTCCACCTTCCTCTTTACCTCCTCCTCCTCTTCCTTCAAGATCTCCAGTTTGTTGGCAGCAGAAGATGCCCCTGGACCAGCACCAGCTCCAGTGCTGTTACTGGAGCTCTTGGCAGCTTGGTTCAGCCTTTGCGGTGGGAGAGAAGAGGTGCATTCATGGCTTCAGTGCCAGGGACATGGGGTGGGACAGCTGTCTAGGTGGGACTCCTGGAGAAATCTGGCATGGCACAGGCTGCCACTGGCAAGAGTTGGAATCGGGCAATCTCAGTGGCACCAAGCAGCACTGGGGCACTTTGCTGCCTTTGGCAGTGCCACTGCCCTTCTCTCTCGGGCCGTGGAACCATCTCAGCCCAGAGCAAGGATGCACCTGCAGAGAGGGTCTGGCTGGGTGCTCCCAAAAAGCTACTGGAAATTCACTCTGCAGGGCAGTCATCTTCCTCTCTCCCCCAACCTGTCAGGGGGCTGTGCTCTATATGCCCTGGCCACCCAAGCTGCAGAGGGCCCCATACCGGCTCTTGATTGTGTTCCAGTCAGAAATCAACTTCTGGAGAGTCTTCTTGTGCTTCAGGATTATGGGAAGTTCCTCCTGGGGGATAGAGTGGCCAGAGTGAATGGAAGAGGCTTGGGAACACAGGAAGGTGTGGTGGGATGGGAGTTAGAAGGGCAGCCAAGACTACCTCACTGAGCTTGTTGAGTGGCTGCAGGACGTTGTGCTCCAGTGCAATCTCAAACTCAGCCAGGATTTTTGCCAGCGAGCTCTGTATACAGCAGCCCATCTCCAGAGCTTTCCTGTGTGGGGACAGAGGTGAAATGACTGTGGGCTGGAGCCATGCCCCTCTCTGACCCAACACCCTGATGTAGCCGCACCCATGTGGGACCTTGAGCCAGCCTCTGGCCCTACTCTGCAGTGGGAGGCTGAAGGTGCTGGCTGTCCCCTCTCCCACTCCAATGCCAGCGTTTGCTCTTGGGACAGGGTTTGAGCCATGGGTGCCCCTGACCCAAGACAGTGTCACTGCCAGAGTCTGGCATCTTTGGGGGTCACCCTGGCACTTTTTCCCCACCAGTACTTACCCGAGGCTGGACTCTGTGTCCAGTTCCTTGAAGCTCTCAGCCATCGTCGTGGACAGAGCCATCAAGGGTAGCTTCTTCTGCACAGAGCCAAGGATTCGGGAGAGAAGTGGTGACACCAACTGTGCCTGGCCACACTGTGGTGCTGCTCACCACAGGGCATCAGTGGGTGCCAGAGGTTCACAGGGGTTTGGGAAGGGAGATAGACAACCAGGGCTTTGGGGGGTTATTCAATACAAAGACACTGTCTCTCTTTCAGGAGTGTCCCAAGTTAGTGATGGTTGAAAGTGTTGCCCTGCGCTGCTCACCCCAGGCTACTGGTTGACACTGCTGGCAATGGGACCTAGGCAGGGCACAGCTTTGGACCACTCTTCAACAAATCTGGCAAAGCTGGGGCCTGGCATCCCATTTGCTGGTGAGGGACAGAGCTGGGGTGAGCACAGGCTGCAGTGGGAGGACTTTACTCACCACTCTCTTGTCCATCTCAGAGCCGCATTGCCCCTGCAGGCAGGCTTGGAGCCTCTTGGACACACTGTGAGCTGCTCGCTTGGCTGGCTCGATCCGCTGCTCAATCTGGGGCAGAAAGGTGGGACTGGGGAAGCCCTTTCATCAACCATGGGCTCTTCAAGGCAATTTCCCCACTACCTAGCTCTGGGTGCAGGTGGCCTGCCTGCCACAGCCCAAAGCATCCCCAGTCCAGGGAAAAGGGAACACAATTCCTGGCCAGGATTCATCCCTCTGTGGGCAGCCTGGGAAGCCCTTTCCAGTGGCAGAAGCCTGCCATTCCCTTAATGCCATGGTCCTGAGATCACCCTGCGGCACACAGGCGGATCCCAACCCCATGACTTGGATGTGCTGGCAGGGTGAATGGCAGGCAGGAGTGGGACAGGTTCCCACACCCAGACACAAGCAGACACACGCCTGCCAGCCCAGCCCATGCCTTACCTGCAGCAAATCTTCTGACAAGAACTCAGTTGCTTCTTGAGCTCTGCAGAGGAAGGAGAAAGAACCATCAGCAAATGGGGATGACGTCCACCCAGCCTCCTTGGAAAGGCAGGTCCTTATTCATCCTACCTGCCTCTCTTTGGGCTCCTGGGAGCAGGAGACTTTGGCCATAGCCTGGACCACCAGACACAATGCTATGGGTAAAACGAGCCCACAGGGACAAGAGCAGCAGAAGCAGGGCAAAGGCAGCCAACCCTGCTGACTGGTGGACAACCCCATCAGACAGAGTTTCCAGTTCAGAGCACCTCAGCAAAAATGCCCAGATGTGGCCTGGGTTTTGGAGATGGGGGCCACAACAGGAGTTGATCCTGACTGCTCACCTCTCCCCTGAAGGTGAATCTACACATCTTTGCAGGCCAGTGCAGCCACTGGCTATGAGACCACTCGTGCCAGAGCAAGGATATCCTTGTGATCAAGCTGGGGTCTGAGACCAACACCAGCCCCTCCAGAAACACCTACACAAAAACAGCTTTTGCTTGATTTTGCAGCAGGTGTTCGCAGTGAATCTGACAAAGGAAACTTATGGTTTGCATCAAATTCTGCTCAAAAGCAAATTCAAAACCCACCAGCCACCGTGACCCCCACACCTCCCTGATGCCTCTCATACAGGAAGACTTGCTTCAACAGCCTGCTGTCATTGCTGTGCCCTGGGAACCCTGTTTGCTTTCCCTCTGCTGCTGCTTTTCTCCAGTTCTTGTTTCTCTCTTTTCACTGCCCGCCAAAGCCAATATGGGACTGTGGAGCTGCAGGAAATGTGGGTGATTTGGTTGAAGGCAAGCAAGATCACATGAGGTCGTGGCCCATGGAGGAGAGGCTCTGCAGAGGGTAAAGAACTCTCTTGGACTCCACGAGCTGCCTGTCTCGCATTAAGCAAAAGGGAGGTGTGTCTAACATGGAGATGAGAAATCTTGAGGGAGGAGGGATGGTAAAGGGGGTTATGCTCCCCTCTGGGGAATGCAAGAAGGTCAAGAGGCCACCGGATATAGGAGCTGCTTCTCTGTGGCCGGTCTGCTGGGCTGGCTGAATGACCTCTGTGGTCCAGAGGACATTATTGGTCCTGCTCAGCCACCCAGCATTGGGGAACCTGCGGAGGTGGCAGTAAGAAAGAGGGAGTGGGGGGACTGGGAAGGGAGGGTCCAGCCCTGTAATTTCAGTTCTTGGTTTTGCAAGGGGAAAGCTTTGAAAAGGCAAAGAGAAAAATAAGGAAGCAGGAGATGTAGGATGGGGACAGACGGATTTGTGTTAAGGTGTAAGTCCTCCATAGGTCCTCTGAGGATCCCCAGTCCTCTCCTCAAAGGGCATTTCAGGATGCCCATACTGCTGGGCTGGCTAGAGCCATGAGACACCCCAGACTCAGGGGGGAGGGAAAGCCCCAGCTCTTAACACCCTTCTGGTCACCACACAGCCAAGGGCATGTGGCTGGAAGGTCCCTCCCCATTGCTGCACATCCTAGGGAAGCCAAGATTGGGAAAGCCCTGTTTGCAGGTGGATGCAGCACCTGTGGGCCCTGGGAGAGGTAGTTGAGCTTGGGGATCAGATCACTGCTGAGCAACACCAGCGCAGCCTTCCTCCCCACTGCCCCTCAGGTGCCAGGAGGTCACAGCCTCTCAGCTTATGCTGAAGATGCTCTAAACTCAGGGTTATTTCCCCCTTTTCCCGGGCCACTGTCACTAGGAAGTCAGTACAGTCCTGGCACAAACCCTCCAGAACCCATGTCCCTCTCCCTCTCAGCCCTCTGGTACAGGTAGTGCAGAAATCCTTACCGGGTGGCGATGTTGGGATGGGACAGCTGCTGCCGCATTCGATTAAACTGTCTTTTCATCATCTTGAGAGCTGAGAGGAGACCAGAAGAGCCACTCTGCTTGACTGTACCTGCTCAGCACCCCTCAGTAATGCTTGGTATTGGATGCTGGCAGCCCCTCGGCTCCCAGGAGCTGCTTTGCTCTTTGCTTTTTCCTGAGGACCTTTCCCTCCTTACTCCTCTTCTTCCTCCTTTCCTCGTTCCCCCTTTTTCAGTTTTCCCAGCTGGTCCCCTCCCTAGTCTCTCCCTGGGGATGCCCTGCCTGCTTTCTTTTCTCCTCCCTTGAACTCCCCTCTCTTGCTCCTTCTCTTTTTCTGAGCTTCCTTCCTCCTCCGTCCGCCCCTCTGCCGCAGATCAGGTAAGAGCAGTTCAGGGCTCCTGCTCCGTTCTGTGTTCCTGTCACCACCCCACAAGTAAAAATAACTTCAGCCAAGCCTTAAAGGGGAAATATTATTACAGCATACACAAAACAAGGCAGGACAAGCACATGCCACTGCCGAGCCCAAGCGAAGGGCCCACGCTCTCTTTCTTGCTCTCTGCCTCAGCTGGGGTGGTTCCCCCCTTTGCCTTGCCCACCACCAGCTGTGCCGCGGGGCAGCCCGTGCCGGTGCCAGCTGGCTGTGTGGTTCACTGGGTGCCTGCTGTACTCCCTGCCCTACCTGGTCACCCACACTCTGCCAACACTCCTCAGGTACCTCTCCCTGCTCATGGGTGGCTCCATCCTCTTCCCCTGTGACATATCCCCCCTGTCATTGCAAAAGCGGGAGAAGCAGCAAAGCCACCTGTGCAACCCCTCCTGCACCCCTCACCCTGCTTTCCCTCCCTGCCTTAGCTGAGGCTTTCCGGAACCACTGCAAAGCTGTGGCAAACGGCAGTTGCCTTGTGTTTTGGGGAGGCCCCTTCCTCCCCGCTCCCCCTCCGCCAGCAGAGCTCCTCCGAGCAGGGTGGGTGGGCCCAGTGCAGAGCAGCAGCACTTGCACAGTTGCACAGGGACCACAAACTCCCTGTTCTCAGGCTCGGGTGTTGCCTGCTCTCTGCAGAGCTGCAACAAGGTTCACACTTTTTTTTTCCTTTTTCTAAAAGCATCCCCCTCACACCACCATGACCTTTGGCCCTGGCTCTATGAAATGTAAACCTCGCACCTAGGACTTTCCTCCTCCTACTCTAAGAGAGAGGAGAGGTTGCTGTTGGCTGGGTTACATGGCTGGCAAAGGAAGTAGCAAACGAAGCCCAAATGAGAAGCGGTTTGCTTGTGGGCAGAACAGGCAAGCAGAAAAGGAAAAAGAGGCAGAAGGGCCACTCCACTTGTGCCCCAAAGCCTAAGGAGCAGTAATTTGCGGGCTGCTGGGCTGTGCTTCTTGGTAAGGGTCAAGTCTCCAGTGAGTGTATGGCAAAGTGGTGCTGGCAGCTGTTTTCAAGTAGGTACGGGGTGAGGGAGCACCACTCTCCCTGCCCAAAACACCAGGCTGCTCTAAACCTGTGGCAGAGCACATCTGATCCCCTGATCCACTTCCAGCACCTATTGCAAAGATGCAGCAAAGCCCTGCCCAGATCCTCCCTGGTTGCCTCAGGTGGTGGCCAGGCCCTTCCTCCCCTGCAATGTCGGAGACCCACTCCCAGCCTCAGGCTGCTGCTTGCCAGAGCAGATCCCCCTCTTTGCACCCCTGCAGTAAAGCTGCCCCATGGAACTGCTTCCAAGAGACAGCCTGGGGGAAGAGGAGGAAGTGTTGCTACCATCAGTGGTAAAGCTGCAAAAAGTCATGTGGGGCATGGGAGCGAGGTCAACCCCTGCTTCCCACAGGCTGTGGGGCACAGACCCTTGCCCACCGCCTCTCAGTGGGAAGTGGGCAGCATCCAGTTTGCAGCCTACAAGTGATTGTTCTCAGAAAAGGAATTGAGAACTGCGGGGGGAATTCCACCATTCCAGCTCCCTGCTCACAGGAGTGGGGAAATCACTGCAGCAAGGCTCTCCCTGGGAGACAGTGGGATGAACTGCAGGATTGCAGGGGCAGGATTTGAGCTGGAAAGGACCCTGGGCAGGGTGCAATACCGTTCCTCAGAGGTTAGGGAAGGTGCGGTGTGAGAATGTATTCCTTGAGTCAAAAGGCAGAGGGACAGGATCAGGAAAGAACTCTTTATTTCCCATAAATACAGCTGATTCTTCGCGCCGGGCGTCTAATTTTAAATGTTTGTTTTCTTCCATTTACAGAATTCTGCACTGAAAATATATACAAGTCTATTCAAGAACCAAACAAGATCTGCAAGGAAAAAACCCATACAAAACCCTTAACAGACCAGAAAGGGAAGTAAGACACAGCAGAATCCCAGCACAAAGACCTTGCTTCCCCTTGTCTTCTACTGCCTGCTGTGCCCAGCTTTGAGAAACATCACCTTTGCTGCCCTGAGCCAAGAGTGCAAGGCACCCCACTTGTCCCCACCTCACAGAAGCCTCCTTCTGGCTCTGACAAGCCAACACAGGGCACAGCTTGCCTCTGTTTTCTATGCTCAGGCCCCTCTCAAAACCAGCTTAGAAATGGGAAGCAGCTCCCATGGTCTCAAGTCCCATGAGGAATCAGGATTGCTTGGGATGTGCCATTCCGCAGTCTCCTCCATGCCTGCAGATCCCCGCTCTTGTGTCACAGTGATCAGGTGGCTGGAGTGAGCCCCCTCCCCGCCACAGGGAGCCAGGCCTGCCCTCAGCTGCGGGCAAAGGTGAGCAAGGCACAGCTGAACCCCCCCCCGTACGCCCCTGTGAAGAGCTTAGTGGTGATGGACTGGGCTCCCATTTCTCCCTGGCTCCCAGCCCATCACCTACCCCACCAAGAGAAGACACTGAAGAGCTGAGAAAGCTCCCCATGCCTCCAAGCTCTCCAGTCCAGCCAAAGTGGAGGAAGACTAAGTGCTGCTTCCTCACCCCATCTGTCAGGAGGCTGCAAGGAGACCACCCCCTACAGTGTGCCCCTCTCCAGCCCCCGTTCTTAAAGTTGTTATGATAGATAAAATGTGGGAAGAGTGCGGGCCACCCCGCTGTGGGGGTTCAGAACTCCAGCTGAAAGGGGCTGGGAAGGCACAGAGCAAGCCCTTCCCAGCCCCCAGGGTCCCACCCTGGGGCTCACCTCCCATGAGCAGCTCTCTAAGCAGCTAAGACAGAGAGATGTGATGATCACTCTCCCTGGCCCCCCCAAAGCAAGGGCAGCTGCCTGCTCTCTGGTGCTGGAGAGATACCTAGCCTCTGTCCAGCCTTGTTCCATACCAGCTCCAGTGTGATCCCAACAGATAGGGAAACACTGGGGCCCAGCTCCAAGGAGGGGAGAAGGGGGACAAGATGGAGCACCATAGAGCACGAAGTAGCTGAAAAGCTGGGAAGTGCAGAGGGAGCAGAAAAGAATATTCCTTTGCTAGCCCTTGCCCTGGGCTGAGGCTGTTAAAGCTCCCTGTCCTTGTTCCCCACTGCACCTAGAGCAGGAAAGCAGGGTTAGAAGAGAAGCTGGACAGACTGGGGAGGGAGTGTCATCTTCGGAAGAGCAGGGAAGGCAACTGTTCACACACACGAAGCTTTCCACTCTGCTCCTAGTCTTGTGGAATGAACATCTCCTGGCATCTCTGCTCTCCTCCTCGAGGCACGCTCCCTCGGGCCCTTGCCCAACTGCCTGGAGAATAGAGCGTGAGCAGCAGTCCCCCACCCACCCTCCCATCTCCTCAGGCTGCTCCAGCCCTGCAGGGTTGGCTTCCCGAGGAATCTGCAGTGTAGTGCCTGCAACATGTGGCTCTAGAGGTTTCCCCAGGACTCTGGTGGGGGAAACTGGTCCACATCCCCAATTTCATTGTAGGTTTGCTCTCCCATGGTGAAGGTCAGCTTGTACCGTAGCCTCACTTTTTCCTGGAGATGGAGGAGAAAGGATAAGCAATCAGAAGGAGGGGAAGAAAGGCATGAGGCACAAACCATTTATGTCTCTCAGACAATGCTGAGAGGGAACGGGGACAGGGTAAGGAGGTTTTGCCTAGGCACCAAAACCAGCCTTTGCTCGTGCCCCAGGGATGATGCCGTTACCTTCTGTGGGTTAGCGAGCAGCAGGACTTGGGTGATGGCACTGGGGTGGACAATGGGATTGAATGCTGGCAGCTCCGTGCCTGAGGGAGGCTGCAGCTTCACCTTCATTACCTAGGGAGAGAGAAGAGCATCCCACACTCCTGAGTGACTTGGCAGCCGAAGCTCTGCTCCTGTACTTGGGGAGCTTCAACTGTTTAGTCAAAAGAGAAAAACATTGTGCTGGTTCCCGCTAATCTGAAGGCAACACAACTTGCTCCCATGCCCACAGAGCTCTCTCAACCCACCCTGCTTTTTCTGCTCTTGCCCAGTCTGGGGACCTCAGCCCTGGCAGTTCCCTCACCTTGGGGACGGCAGACTGAAAGACAATGTTGCGGATGGGCTGCGGGGCCGTGCTGAGCATAGAAATCACCACCACAAGCACATCAGGTCTCTCGGGCAGGGCATCCTTAGCAAAGTGGAAGAGGACACGGAAGCCATGTTGATCATACACTGTCACAGGGAGAATGCTGCCTGTGGGAAAGGCAGGGACAGGCAGCAGTCAGCCACGAGGGAATTGGCCCCATCACCCAAACTCCATGCAAGTGACAGAGACAGCATTCCTCCTCAACCTCCACAAAATCCAATGAGCAAGAAGTTTCTTCACGTTCTTCCCTTCCATGTGTGCAGCGTTTGTTCCCCCCATGCCTGCCCCCCTCTTTTTCCCCAGCTCACTGGGTTTGATTGACTCCAGAGGCACAGTGATGTTGGCCAGCGAGATCTCCTGAGGCAGCGCAGTGGCAGGAGGCTGTGGTGGGACTGCAGTACTTCCTACTGGTGTGGTGGCAGCTTTCGGAAGTGTAGCAGGGGCAGGCAGCTCTGAGGTCAGGGGCAGTGTGGGGTTAGGGGAAACACTCTGGAGCACAGGTGGAGTGCTGGGATTGTGGGCTGTGGTGCCAGAGCTGCTCCTGTTCTGCAGGTCCCTCAGGGTGAGCCGAGGGGGTGGCTGCTGCTTCTCCCTATAGGGAAAGAGCAAGGAGTGGAACGGGGCATTGAAGTGCTGTGTCCAGCACCCCAGAAATGGAAAAGATGGGGAGAGATGCGAGATTGCACTGCCCCTGCTTACCATCGCACTTGTTGGGACTCTGGAGGCAAAGACTGCTGCAGCAGAGTCTTGCCCAGGAGGTCCAGGTCATCCAGGCCACTGCTGCTAGGAGAAGGTTTGGGGGAGGATGCACCGGCATCTGCTTTGACTGGTAGTGTTGCTGTGATGGGGGTGATACCAAGCTCATTGTTATCTGATGACTGTAAAAAGAATGCACAGGAGAGCCCCCAAAGCAGGGTTGCATATCAGCACCAACCATCTGATCTGGGATCTTTCCCTACTTCTTCATTTATTGCTTTTACTACCCTCCCCACCCTCTGCCATGGCTCCCAGCACACTACCTGGAAGCTGTTCCAGCCACTGGTGTCACTGGCCTGGGCAGCATGTGGCGCTGGGTCATTCAGGCCTGCCAGGAGTAAAAGCAAACATGAAGTTTAGCTATCAAGTGGGTAAGAGCAACAAACGTGGCCTGAATAAGAGAGACGAAGCAGGGCAGAACCACCAACGTGGTCTCCATCTCTGGCCCCCATCCTTGCATGGGGGAGAGCCAGGAAGGTGATAGTAGGTTTTTCTGCCCAGAGATCCTCATTTGCAGTCTAGTTCTCACTGCAATTGGCAGAAAAGTGACTACTACTGGGCTGACAAGTCTGGCTGACCATGTTGTCTACTTCATGCTGTTGTACTCAAAGCACTTGTCTTAGCAAACAGACACCTTGTTGGGCAAAGAAGGACTCTAAAGCCTTCTAGGATTGGCTCCTCACGAGATTTCCATGTGAACAGTTCTGGAAGTCCCATGCATCTGTTGTCAGCTCATGACTTCAACACCAAGCAGTAAACATGAGGAGGTGAGGGTGATCCACTCTTGTGATCCCATCTGCGGATGGCCATTGCATCATGCTTGATTTACCTGCTAGGTCAGTTTTCCCAGAGCAAATCAGTGGGGGCATCCCTGCAGGCTCTCTCTGACTAGCTAGGAAAACACCTTGGGACTGAAGTTCAGAATCATAGCAGGGTCTTTCCCTCATGCTAAATGGGGGACATGTCTGTGTCTTTCATTATTCACCTCTCCCAGAGCTCTTTCTTATGAGAATGTTGCTGCCACAAGAACCACCCATGCAGAATATCCAGAGTCAAGGAGAGAATAAAGAGCTTTTGCTCTAGATTTCTCACCTAAAGACATGAGTTCATCATCCAGCAAGGAGACAGAGCCAGCCTGGTCAGGCATGGGGACTGCTGAGCCACCTGAAACGGTGGGCAAGGCTGGGTAGGAAGGGCATGTTGCTGGAAGCTCCAGGCCAGACAGATCCAGAAGCGCTGAGGCACTGCCTGCAAAAAAAAAGGAAGAAGCTGAGAATCAAAAACTTTACCCAGTCCTTATACAGTGTGCTGAGGCCAGTTCCCACCCTTCCACCTGGGAGAGGAAGAATGCCCTGCTCTCCCTTCCAGTTCCCTCTCTTCATGCATCTGTCACCCTCACATGCTGTTTCCTCATCTCACCAGCCCCACTCTGACCTGCTGCAGGTTTCACCTTTCCACTGCTCTCAATCTCCTCTTACACTGCAGGAAACCAGCAATAGGGTCTCTCTGCTTGATGTTCCTGTCCCCAGTTCCCCAAGTCTCCTCACCTCGAAGGGGACCAGCCACTGTCTCCCCATTGATCTCTTCTCCCCGTACAAGCTGCTTGTAGAGATTGATCACGTGTGTTAGATTGTCATTGGCTTGCAGGATCTCCGCTGAAATGGAATAGGTGGGAACTAAATTTGAAAACAGTCAAGAGAGTGACTTTTATACCCTGATTCTGTCTATTCTGTCAAAGCAAGGCCCAAGGAGCTGCAACAACCCACTGCAGAGAGGGTGTTTGCCATTGTTGCTGCAGAATGCACCAGGGTACACTGACACCTCCACGGCAGTCTCAGCAGGAATGAGAAAGGCCAGATTTGTTTACCCAGAGCTTCATCATTGTCTTCTGTGTCACTGGCAAGGCGGAAGAGCATGGGCCTCATGCGCTCACAGCGCTGATACAGCTCCTGGAGGAGAGAAGAAAGGGGTGCTGAAGTAAGCAGTAGGACGCTCAGCTGGGGCTACAAAATAGGCAGGAGGATGGGGGGATAATTCTGCTATGCCCAGGGAGGATGCTGGGATGGCCTTCCCTCACCTTCATTAGGTCCTCATTGCTTTCAGTTGTCTCCCCTTTACTGTAGTTTGTCACCATCTCTGTCAGCAGCTTCACATTGTTGTTCACCTCCTCAATGGCATTCACTCTCTTGGAGATCTTCTCCATGCGCTTCTGGTCCTGCAGGGGAAGCACATGGGGAAGGATGTCCTTGCTCTTGGCTATAACTTGGAGAGGAAGCCAGTCAACCACCAGCTCCCTGGTCTAAGGCACAGCAACACTGCCCCCAAAACAGCTCCCACTCCAGTGAAAAACTCCAGGTTATCTCTGGGCCATAACTTGCCAAACAGAAGGAACTGCTGCAGATCTAGTGCTGCAACAGGGCTTGGGCCACAGAATGCACCCAGACACATTCCTCCAAGAAGCCAAGGGATGGCAGAAACCACACATGGACTCTTTAGCAGTTGCTACAGCAAAATTCTGGGCAGAAGCTCTGTATGTTGCACGAGGTCACAGAGCCACTGCTCCTTTAGTGCCAACCATCACCACCCAGACCATGTCCCCCCAGCTTCCCTTGTTCCCAGCCACACCTCCTGAACCATCTCCTTGATGAGCTTGTTGGCAGCCCGGAGGTCCTCAGGATGGGAACTTTTCAAGAGCCGAGCCAGTGTCTGCAAAAGAGAAGGTACCTCTGAGCCCAAGCTGAGGGGCGGCAGCCAGAGTCACTCTTGCTACACTAGAGCCAGTAGTTTCCCCTTTCCCAAACCTGTATCTGGCAGAGGCAGTGGACAATGCCAGCTGTTTAGAAAGCCCAGCCACAGGAGCTATCAGAGACCAGAGAGAGAAGAAATAAAACTGCCCTTCCTTTTCCCATTATGGTTCTGGTTATGCGAGATAGGTCCTTCCCTGAAGATTCCCTGCATTCAAACCCTGCTCCTACCTGCCTGTTACCCACCATGGAGAGTCTGGAGTGCAGCAGCACTAGCACTGAGACAGAGAAAGCCTGGTTTGTGCAAGAATTGCCATGGGATTGTAATGGACTCAGACCTCTTAACATGCCTCTTTGCAGGTGCAATTGGTGAAGAGGGAGAGCTCCCACCTTCTCTCTGTCTCCACAGTCAGTGAACAGTCCCACTGGCCACCTATAAATCCTCATCTGCAGACTCTGACCCATGGAGGCAAAAGGTGTCACCTGCAGCAAACTGGCTGCAGAACTAGACCCAGAGGAGCTCAATACTTGTTTAAATGTATCAGCACTGATAATGCAGAAGTTTGCCTGACACAATTCCGATGGAAAGACAACAAAGGATGGGTCCAGGAGGGTATAAGTAGTTAGGCAATAAGCAGATTGCAGTGCTGGGGTGGGGAAGAGATAACAGCAGCAGCATCTGGGGCTGGGATTTAGACCTTGTGGCCAGGTAGCTCAGCTAAGTCAAAGGTCAAACGGACCCACATGCCCCACCTCTGTCTGTTTCTTTTGTCATGATTTTGGAGCAGTCCCTCAGCATTTCTGTGCTGCAATTTTCTGAAGGAGAGCATGTGGAGCAGGGGCCTCAACTCTTTCTGGATCTCCACATTAGGGGGACAGGAGGTACTGGAGCAGGAGGATATTGCCTGCTGTCCCTCTCCTCGCACAGAGCCCTCACCTTGGATTTTTCTTCATCATCAAAGATGATGTTCTTGGGCCGAGGAGGTGGCGGTGGAAAAGGAGCGTCATCGGGCAGTTTTGGGTCACACTTCACAATTCCTACAGTAGACACCAAAGCAGAGATCAGCAAAATTCACCCATTTGGGCATGGCACCGCCACCCAGGTCTTCTTTCCCTAGTGGCCCACCAAACCCAGCTGGGACTGACGGTGTGTGGGTTTGCTCCTGTTACCCAAGACCCTGGATTGTGTTTTCATAAGAACTCCCCATAATTATCCTCTCTTAGAAAATTCCAGCATCTACTACCAAAGCACTCATAGCCCTTCAGCTCCAGACCTTTCCAGGGCCCCATCTCCCACAGAAGCAAGCAGATATGTCCTCCCACCCAGCAACTTAGACCACCAGCAACTCCCTCTGCCCGGCTAGGAGCCCCAAGACACCCAGTCATTCTCCTGACCCTAGTGCTGAGCCAGACTGATGGATGTCATGGGTCTGGGCACAGGGAAGAGAGAGCTCATTTCAGATTCTGTCCAGACAAAAAACAAGGGAGGGCAAACCATCCATCCACCTTCCCCTTCCAGACCACTGCCTCTCACCTTGTTTCTTCAGCATCTGGTAGGCTTCTGAGATCTTCACCTCGTGGGGCAGTCCTAGTGTCCAGCTGTACATCAGCTCCAGGATCTTTGACTTCACTTTTTCTGGTGTCCGGCTGCCAAGATACTAGAGGAACAGAAAAGAGGTGGCTTGAAGCTGATCTGAGCCGTTGCAAGCTTGACCTGCTCCTCTCCTCTCACTCCCCAGGAGAAGTGAGACTATTTCCAACGGCACAAGGAGGAGGAAAGAGGAAGCAAGTAGGGAAGCTCATGAGGGCCTTGCAACACATCCTATGCTGTGCCTGGTTTCCACAACAGGAAAACAAGAGGTGTGAGGAATGCTGTAGCAGCAGCCCCTTAGCAAGACACAGAGACGGGTGGGAAGGCTCAGGCAGGTCTCTGTCCCCTCCTCGTGAAGAAAAGGGTCCTGCCAACAGAAGCTGCTCAGCAAGGGAGCCTTCGAGAACAGGGGACAGCAAGGCTGGGAGAGGAAGGACTGTGGGTAATGGTCTCCGAGGCAAGGCCCTGTGCCTGGCATCCTTTAGAGCAAGGTGAGCCCCAGATGACCAGTACACAGTAGGGAGATACCCAAATGTTACAGCTCTCCTCCTGCCATGCAATCATCCTTCACCCTTCTCCCGTGGGTCTGCTGGGAGTTCTGGTAGTAGAAATAGTGCATGTGCCACCAGAGTCTAGTGGCTTAAGGCAGAGGACATGCTCTAGGGTGCCAAGCAAGAGGACTTTAGGATGCTGCTGTCACTGTTCCTGGTTATTCATCACTGCAGATCACAAGCTGTGACTGGCAGACAAATGTTTTCCTTAGTCATATTTAGTCTTTGTTCCCTTAACCCTACACTTGCTGGTGTTCACTGTCTTGATTGAATTGGGGAGCACACACAGCTTGTTCTGCTGCAGGAACAGCAGCATCAGCAGAGGAGCAGGTAATGACTTGGTCTTTCAGATGGACTCGCCAGAACACCACTGACCAGGCCTGGGCTTGTCCTCCCTGAGTGTCTCAATCAGGTTGGGACACCCCAGAGAGACACGGTCAGATGTCAGAGCTGGGGGAGGTTCCCAAGCACATGCAGCACAGAGCCCAACAGCGATGCAGAGAAGGTGACTCCAGGCCCACACGTGAGCTCAGCTGTCTCACAAGTGCTGGCTGCATCATGTCTAGCTGGCCCTCAGCTTCCTACATCAACAATCAGCCTGGAACAGAGGGGTGAAAACTCACCTTCCAACCAGGAAACTCAGCAGGGAACAAGGACTAGATCTCATACTAACTGTCCTGTTTTCCCCACATTCCAGTGGGTGTCTGGCCTTTCTGCTCAGCCACCACTTTTTCCCAAAGCCCTCCTGTCACCAGGAGTCCTCTCTAGCACGATGCCTTGAGACCCACCTTGGGCGACACCACCTTGATGAGCTCATTGAGGAAGCGGAACTTGCCCACCTCGTCATGGAAGCGTTTGCCACAGCTCTTCATGCAAGACTCCAGCACCTGGGGAGAGGGGACAGGTGAGTCCCAGCATGGGGACAGCAGCAGGATCAGGAGACAGCTCCCTCCTCCTTCTCCTTCACCAGGTGTGGGGCCCATGGCTACTGTCACAGCAGCGGAGGAACATCCCCTTCCCCCCATCCCAGGGTGGTCAAGCACCCTCTCACAAAGAAACAAGAAGATTTTCCTCTTTGGAGCCAGTTTTTGCAGAGATGGCTCAACAGCCTATGGAAAGGGATACCCTTAGAGAAGTCATACCAGGGTTTCACAGTGTGGATCCACAACACGATTAAGAATCATAGAATCATTTAGGTTCGAAAAGATCATCAAGATCATGGAGTCCATCCATTAACTCAGCACTGCCAAGACCACCATAACAAAAACCAAAAAAGCTTCCTATCAACAGGATACGATCTTAGGAACAAGACCTTTCCAAGTAACCTCTCCTGACTTGTGGAACCACCTTCGCTCCCTCTCCCACCCAAGGGCCCAGGTGCTCCAGAGCTTTCTTAGAGCGAATTCAAAGCTTCCCATGCTTCTCCAGTAAAGCTGGAGCATCTCCACGCCCTGCCCCTCCATCTAATTCTACCAGCCTGCAGATGCCCTTACCGTGAGGGCCTGGATAGCTTCCCATTCTTGCGGAGACTGGATCTTGTGGGCAAGAAGTCGGGTGGCAAGTGGAGGACTGGAAGGAGTGAGGGGAAAAAAAATGCTAGGCGGTTATTGATGAAAACCCTGGTCCCTGTCTTCCTGTCTGGGAATCCAGGGGTGAAAAGCATGTCGCAAGTTGAAGACACTGATAAGGCATCAAGACACCTCAAAACCTGGGGGGTACCTTCCATTAGTGGACCAGGACCCCCCCACCTACCCCTACCTTGAGGGCCTTTGTGCCTATTCAGCTCTTGGGACAATCCCACTGGATTTCACTGTGTGAGGGATCACAACTAGGCCTGTGACCTGGAAAGGACGAAGCACTTACCCCTCCAGCTCCTTATTGAGCTGCTCACAGAACGCATTGATACCATCCCAGTCCAGGTCCTTGTTCAGGGGGTTTGTTGCTTTGTCTGCGGGCGGGAGGAAGGGACGGTAAGAAAAACCTCCCCAGGCGAGGGGCAACGTCGATCCCACTCCCTCCCTGCCAGCTCCACCAGGTGCAGTGGCCGGGGATGGTGAAGGAGGAGAAACACGCCGGTGTGCACTCGCCCCTTCCCGTGGCTGCCCTGTGCACAAACTCTCGCCTCCTCCTCCCCGCTGACCCCCGCGCGCCCGCCCGCCCGCCCTGGGCTCACCGCAGCCCCCGGGTGCGCCCACACTCACCCCCCGCATCGGGCCCCGCACCTGCCCGGAGCCGCGCCCTCCACCCTCCGCTACGTGCGACCCCCGGTGCCCCCTCCCTCACAGCTCCCCCGCCGGCCGCGCCAGAGGGAGCGGCGGGGCGGTCGCGACCGCACTCACTGATGCGCGCCTCCAGCGTCTCGGGCTCCATGTCGGGGGACCGCGGCTGCTCAGTGAGGCAGCGCCGCTCCGCCGCCCTCCCGCCGGGCCCGGCGCGGCCGCGCCATGGAGGGCCCCGATCCCTCTGGCCACTGACACCCGGAAGTCAGCGGCCCAGAGCGTCGCCCCGCCGCCAGAGCGCCCCCTGCCGGTGCGCGCCCTCGCTCCACCATGGAGCTCACTCGCGCGGGGGAAGGAAAGGCGCGGGACGGGAAAGGAAGCGGAAGGGCCTCCCGGAGAAGGGCATGGAGGGCAGGCGAGCGCGGGGCGGGGCGGGGCAGGGCGCCGGAAAGCAGCCGCCGCGCGGAAACCACTGGGCCGATCCTCCCCGGACCAACCCGCGTACTGGCAGGTGAAGCCACTTCCGGAAAGAAGACCGGGCACTTCCGGCTGGCGGCGCGCGGCGTCCTTTCAAAGGACACGGGCTCGCCGGATGCGGCGCATGTGCAGTGCGCCCCCGCCCCGGAGATGGAGGGGGACCAGGTGCCGACCCATAATGAATATAAATATAAATATAATATAAATGCTAGTAAGCGAGCTCCCCTGCCGTGATCTTTAAGTAGCAGGTGATCTCCTGACCTTCTGCCTCGCTGAGCAGCGTGCGTGTGAGGGGATGTCGGTGGAGCCCTGGAGAGAGCTGGAGGGTTCCAGGAGAACAAACTCCGTTTGCCCTCGTTTTCCTCGTGGCTCTGGCAATCTAGGCCAGCGCCAGCTGTGACACTTGACACCGCCTGTTTGCTCTGTGCTCCAGTGGCCCTGGCAGGAGCAGCGCGTCTTCTCCCCGACTCGCTGCCTTCGTTGTTTACTTTCCTGCACTTCAAACAGCGTTGGTGGAAGGGACGAGCTCGGCGAGCTTTGGGGAGCCTCAGCCTCCCCCTGTGTGAGGAGTGCCCTGTTGGGGTGTCGGCGGTGGTGTTTAGGGTTGGGGCTGCCAGGGAACGTCGGCGATAAGAGCACAATGCAGCCTATACAATGCAGCCTGTTCGGCGTTCCAGCGTCTGATCCTGGAGACAGGCGTCTGAGCCGGAGCCGTCCCGTGCTGGGTTACTCATTTACAGTGCTAATCCCATGGTTGACGAGGGAACTGCCCTGTTGTCACACCTAATGGCTTTTCCTTATGGATAGCCATTGTTTCGGTAGGGACTTTTTGGCCATTAAAAAGCACTTTTTTTGGCGCTTGAATGTAGTTCTTTTTTTAACTGTTACTGCCTTGCATCACAAAGCCCTTTTTAAGCACCTTTCATAGAAAATTGCAACATCCTTCCCTCTGCTCTGTTCAGGCACGTTGAACACGGGTTATTTTAATCTTATGAGTCAACCTTGCCTGTCAGTACTACCTCTTTGATTTTTCTGAGAATCCTGAAGTCATCTTTAGGAGCCCTCCAGGTCATGTACGATCTGCATAGAAGGCATGCATGTCTCTTCTCCATCCCCCACAGCGATGCCTCTGAAGGAGGAGTTTAGCAGGCTGGTGTTTTACACAGCCCCTTTGCTCAGGTTTCGGTCTGTCTGAGTCTCAAGCTTGTTTGTTTTCCTCCCTTTGGCAACACCCAGTAGTTAGCTGAATCCGGGATGAATGGAAGGCTGCACCCACTTTTCAGCTGGTTGCAAACAATGGCGAGTGAACTCGTGCACAACAGTCCTGTCAGCAGCGACCTTGCCTTTATTTCTCATAGATTTAGGAGTCTCTTTCCCCTTTGATTACATCTGCTTTTCATACAACAAGGACCCTAAGTGCAACTGAAGAAGAAAGAGAGATTGGAGTCTTGAATTTTGCTCCCTGTAACAGTGGTTAGATGTTGTGAGGAAGAAGCTTTCTCACTTCCCTCGATTTATTTTTACCGACAGCTGGAATTTCCAACTAGGTTTGGACGGCGTGAGGTGCTCCATGTGGTAATTAACACCGCTCCAGAGGGAAAGTACTGGAACTATAATTAGCTTGTAGCCAGTTGTGGAGGAAAGTGATGACGCCAAGCCAGAGGCCTGGATGAGCACAGCTCACGGGGACAGAGGGGTGCGGGTCCCAGGTTCAGCAGAGGGATGCAGATCCTAGGTTGGGCAGGCCCTGCAGCAGCCGCCCGCAGAGGGCACTAGAAGGCAGGGGAGTGCCTGCCTGAGTAGCCGGGCTCAGCAAACGCTCTTGCTGCCCGTGCACTCGAGGTGAATCGCTGAGCAAACCAACTCCCAAGTCCTTCGGGAAGGGAAGGTGGCCTCGCAGGAGTGGCCGGGTCGCCTGGGAGAGGGGTTTTCCATCCACCAGCTCGTCTTCAGCCAGCCAGAACCACGCTGGCACCCCCTGCTCTGTCCCAGGGTTTGTTTGGTTTCTCTGCCGTGTGTGTTTATGTAAACCCTGCGATGTTTTTCAGATGGGCTTGTGTGGGGCAGCGAGAGCTTTTGTGTGTTTCCTGCTGGATTGTCGGCTCTGACCCGTGACGTGAGCTTCCCTTTCCCCCCGTCACATTCCTCTCTCTTTGGCAAGGCGTTCTGCCAGAGACCTTTCACTTTCCTGAAGCTTGGTACCGTCATCTTTAGTTCCCTTTTCTTGTTTTCCTGCTGTGGCTGACTGCAGCAGCCAGTTCCTGGGGGGTCGGCTCAGTTTTAACTCTGCTACTCTCTCTTGGAACAGGCTGGCAGCACCTCTTCTGACATCAGCTCGGACTATGCACCTCTTTATGCAATCCTCTGGATTTACAGCCCTGCCATTCCTTGACCTTGGCTAATCTCCATACTTTTGCAATACTTTCAAGCATCTCTCCCAGTGGAGGGTTACAATTAGAGAGACAAGTATAGAGTTGCATACTTCTCTAGAGGGAGAGCAGGTTTGAGCTCCTTTAATCTAATAGGAAATGTCTCCTTTCCTTCATATGCAGCACTTTCTTGTGGTATGCAGTCATCCACCAGGATTGCTCCCTTCCATTTCTTTCAGCAGTTTCCCTTTCAGCTGTAGGAAGACTTGTCCCATGTGATCAAAGGCGTCCTTCTACAACTACAGGAGCAGAATGAGGAAACAGAATGCTGGATAAGGGATCTGAAAACTTGCTGGCTAGATCTCTGCAATTAGGCATGTCTTGGAGCAAGACTCAGGGAAATGCTCAGCTATGCTCACTGCCTCAGTTTCCCTGGTCGTTAGCGTGGAGGTAATTGCATTTGCTTCCTTCGGGGAATTGCCTTGACCTCGGTAAACCAAATTTCCTTTCCATGTTGATTCTGTCATTAGAGCAACTGGCTCAGCAAGACAAGTGAGAGAAGCAAATACTAGAGTTAGAGGTGAGCTGTGCAGCTCGCTGCTTCCTGGAGTTTGAGTTCTTCCAAACTGGGCAGCTCAAGGGGTGTCTCGATCCCTTGACCGAGCTGGCAGCAGTGCCCTTCTGGACACTATGGGGAGTGAAAGTGCCTCCTTACACCCTGGGGAAGGCTCAGATGGGTTTGCTGTTGCTGAAAGCTTCTTCCCAAGAGAGTCCAGGACATTCAGGGGATGCTCTGAGAACGTGGGAATGCTTTTGCTGCCGAGGAACACTATTGGCAGCAGGCATTGATGAAATAAAACTGACAGAATGGAAGCCCTAGTCATAGCCATGTCTTGGGAGCTGATAGGTT
The DNA here is from genome assembly GCF_003984885.1 of Neopelma chrysocephalum. Taxonomy (NCBI): domain Eukaryota; kingdom Metazoa; phylum Chordata; class Aves; order Passeriformes; family Pipridae; genus Neopelma; species Neopelma chrysocephalum. The sequence continues at coordinate 18,856,071 of NW_020897714.1, forward strand.
ATGTAGATGGTGAGCCAAAACCTGAACAGGGAGAGGAAGACCTGCCAGGTTAGAGACAGCTGCTTAAGTTTATGGGACTGAAGTGAGCACTGCAGGCCCTGAGCCCGCAAGGGGGAGCCTCGGTGGAGTTATTCACAGCACTGCTGATGAGATCAGCTCCAGACTGGAACAGATCCGCTACCGATACTGTGCACTCGGGACTCAGGAGTCAACACAGGCACTAGAAAACGCGAACAGATTCACCCGTTCTTGCTCTAGCCCTCACTTGCTGTGCTGTTGCTAACAGATGGAAGGGGCATCATTAGAAAGCACAAGTATTGGGGAAAAAAAAGTAGTTTAAGAGCATGAATTTTGCTGAGATATAGTTTGGCTCTAAAGAACAGCAGGAGGGAGAAGGAGAAAAATCCTATTGCCAAGTCATTTCTCAGGGGCATCCAAGCATGATCTGAGCAGAGACTGGCAACAGGAAACTAGGCATCCTGAAGCAAATTGGGGAGCCCAGCTGTGGCAAATCCCCCAGCCTGGATGATGAATACATCCCTGCATTGCGGTGACAGCAAAGTGTGACTTAGTGTTTGCTGGGGATATTTAGTGTAGCAGCTGCCCGGGGAGCTCAGAGGCGCAGCCGTGTGCAGCCTCTCTTTCACAACGTGGCGCAGGGAGGAGGTATTCCTGCTGCAGGGTGCCCCAGTGCCGAATGCACGTGTACTCAGCTGTGCAGCTGGCTCAAGTGTGGCAGCTGGTGAGTTTGAATAGATGGGTTTTGGCCTGGGCTTGAAAATCCCTCATTGCCAGCAATCCTGCTTTGGCTGCAGCTGCCTCAAGTTCCCTAGGAAACTTCAGTGCTGGCTTAAGTTGGGACTGCGAAACAGCAAGAGGAGGCAGTCCGGTGGCGCTCTCCCTCCATCCAGTCTGCTCAGTCTCTGCCGCTTGGCACTGCAGCCAACTTCTGCCCTTAGCTTTTGGTGATGGTGAGAATCAGCAGGGCAGAGCGATCCCAGTGCTAGGGCATGGTGGACGTGGAGCTAGGAATGAAAAGAAAACTGTGACCCAAGAGGAGGAGGAGGGAGATGTAGAGCCTGCATACGCAGATTTCCCAAGGACCTGGCTTTTCATAGGCTCCTTTTTAGTCCCTCTGGTTTCATCTGCCCTAGTAAGCACTACAGGAGCATGGCTGGGCCTGAGCACTGCCTCAGGATGTTGGCTCATGCTGTGCAGTTGTTAGCAACCTCCCTGCCTTGGTTTTGGGCAGTGCTAGCTAGCAGTGCCACAGCACCCAGGCACAGCTGGGGGACAGGGTGGACTGGGGACTGTTCCCACCAGAGCCTTGTTGTCACGATGCATTTAACCCCATGAATGGGAGCTGCGTTCTGCTCCTTGCTTTTGGGGCCAAGAGTGAAACAGCTAAACCCTGTAAACCCAGGTCTCTCAGAAGGCAGGCTTTTGAAGTACAGTTGCCTGCAGCCTGTGTATTTACCCCCTAATTTTCCACTGTTTCCCTCTTCGAAGATGGGAAATGTCATGCAACAGGTCGTAGGTGAGTGTGTGGGATGGGAGTGTGTGCGCCAGACTGAAACTGGGAAATGCTAATGCTCTGTCTGCTGGTTACAGCTTAACACTGGGTTGTGACTCAGTGTCCTACACCCCATGCTATGGATCACTGTATTTGACCTACTGCCATGAGGGGTGGGAGAGATGCTATGAGAAAACATTGCCCAATTACATGAGGTCATGTGGGTGTGGGGGACAGCTCCTGGATGCAGGGGATTAGATAGGCCTGGACACACAGACATGTTGAATTTGCCCCTCTGGCTCTCCTGCCTTGAGCAGGCAGGACAAGGAGCCTATGGAGCATGTGATTCTGCAAGAACTTCCTGTGCATGCACACCTCTGTCCTAGTTTCCCTGCCACCCCAAACTACATCAGGTTTGGGAACTCAGGAAGCAGAATGGGGGCAGAGCTCGTGTATCCCCCATTTAATGTGTTGCTGACAGACATGTCCCCCAGCTAGGAGAAGGATCAGGTGAACACCTCTGGGGGTGTTTGACCAACCTCTGCTTTGTAGTTACCTGGAGGGGCTGTGTTCAAGCCAACACTGTTCCCTTCAGCTCAGCGGCATTTCGAAGGCACTGTTTGCATATGGGTCTTGACGCAACCATGTTGCATCTTTGCTGTCTCTGATTTGCAGCCCAATCCCTCTCCTCTATGCAGAAGGAGGAGATGTTCCCATCAGAGGCTGCTTCTCTTTCCGTGTCCCTCCTCAAACAGAGTAGCTTTGCATCTTGAGTAGCTTGCTTCCCTGCAGCAGCACTCTGGCTGAATTTCCGGAGGAGGATGTGCACTGGGAGTTGATGGGGTTAAAACTGGTGTCACAGTGTGATTCCAGAGTGGGCTATTAGACTTCTTCCCTCTGCTGTCTTGCTGTTGTGCTGCTCCTGCAGCCAAGCAGCCACTTGCTGGTGTCCAGAGCTAGTGCGAGGCACTCTTCAGCTCATCCTGAGCCGGTCCTCTGGGGAGCTGTGTCTCTGACAAAGCTGTACAGGAAAGATTTCCACCCCTTCCCTAATGAGGCTGAGTGAGTAATAGAGATGTTCCTCAGGGATGTTCTTGTTAGGAGTGCTACGTGCATGTTCAGGAGCAGAAAGCAGGTCTCCACTAGCCTTTTCCCGCTGTTGAGCAGCAGATGTGGATGTGTGTCCCATCTTGACAGAAGAGATAAGCTATCTGCCTGCAGAGGGGAACTTGCCTGGCAGTTGCCTGTCATCCTCACATTGTCCTTATCAGATCCCCTGGCTTGGCAAGTCTGTTGGCAATGTGTTTCAGGCTATTCAGCCTGGGATATGATAAGATTAGTCTGGGGTGAATTGCATTCAAAGCATTTAGTTTCTAATACTCTTTTCCCCTCTCTGGAGCAACCATTCTCCATCCAGGAATCTGACTGCAATTAAAGCCTGGTGTTTGCTCTGCTACTGGGGGCTTTTGGGGGGGGAGAGGAGTGGCACAAGGAAACCTGGGGGCAGCCAGAGACACAGGCAGGTTCTGGCCAGTGGTGAGGAATAAAAGGACAGCAGAAAAAGCTACACACTGGAAGGAATGGAAAGAGAACCAGAGAGACCAAACAGTCTGGCAACAGTTTATTCCCAAACTGTTGGGAATGAATATTCACTGTGGTCAAGTGAGGGCTTATGTACTACTGGCTACGTGGGTCAGAAAAGGGGTAGAGGTTCATGGGCACAGTCCAGAGAAGGGACAGGATGCCTGTATAGGATGGGGTGTCCCTTAGTGCCCAGTATAGTGCTGGAAAGGGAGACCAGGTGTCCCAACAGTGCAAAGCATCTGCAAGCAGCTGCTGCCTGCTCCTTGTGGTACCTTGAGGAGATGAAAGATCTCTGGGCTCTAATGCTGGCTTTGAAAGCTCCTTCACCTAGTGGCAACTCTAAGCAAGACTATGGATGTAACTCCTCACTGGGAAGCAGGGAAAAAGTAATTTAACATTCCCTGCACCGGTGGGAGCTGGAACCTCCTCTAGACATTGGTTGTGCTTGGAGCTCCTGCAGCAGGTCAGGCTCAGTTCTCTTCCCTGTATGTTGCTCTGAAGGTCCATGGGTTTGAATATTTCTGGTGCCCTTCTCTCTGGAAAGTGTGAGGAAAGGAATACAGAGTCCTTCGTCTGGGCCTGATCTTTTCTTAGGTCTCCTTTAGATGCCTGCAGTTCCCTCTTTAGATGCCCATTTCCTGCACTGAGTCAATCATTTGGGGATTTGGATTCCCTTTTTTTTGGCAGCTTTTCTTTCCCATTTTCATCTGGTTTGGTTTTTACTATTTCATTTTGCAGGGCCATCAAAGGGAGTTTGTTCAAGCTGATTTTGGAGAAACATAGTTTTGACCTGACAACCTCTTCTTCTGTAGACCTCAGCCATGGCCTTAGATTCAGGGTAGGTTGCCTGTTCAGACCCTCTCAAAGCTGATGTGTGGTAAGGTGGCTTGCTGCTTCCCACTGGGGATGAGAGATACTTGGCTTTAGTGACGTGAGCATGGGAGAACAGACTTTTTCTTTTTGTTTTCCCTCCCATTCTTTCCAGCCCATGAGCTGTTAATTCTTGTGGCTTTTCAAAACTTGCTATTTATCCCTTAGCATTTCTTTCTCTCTCTCTCTCTTTTTTTTTCCAGTGGAAGAGCCACCCTTGGCATTGTGCCTTATGCGTGTGACTCAGATGGATTCTGCTTGTCTGAAAGATTCCTGTAAGTCTTCATAGTTGTCCAACCTGCCTGAGCTCAGCACTGGAACCCGTGAGAAACACACTCAAAGCGAGTCATGCAGTGCCAGCAGCCTTGTTCTCCCTGTGTGGGATGGAGTGCTGTGCGCAGGGGCTCGGCAGTCACTCTCACTTCATGCCTTTGCTGTCCTGTGGGGTTGAATCCAGGATGGCTGCTTGGAGCTCAGAGCAGGGAGGTCCCTGTGGACCGTTTGTGTATGGTACAATATTTTGCTTATTCTAGTTCCAGCCAACTGGTCTCATGCTGTCTCTGTTGTGGGAAATGGTCTCCTTGCAGTCAGCAAAGTTGGGCTTGGAGCATCTCGGAAGTCCCCCGGCTTCCACTGTTGGAAGGCTTCTGTTCTTTGAATGCCTCTGGTTTTCAGACTTAATTGGAGCCACCCAAGGGCTAATTTTTTCCAGAGGCACTGAATGCCTCAGTACCTCCTGCTGGTAGTAAATGGTGTGACCAGAGATCAGCATCTCTCATACTCCAGCTGTATCAGCTAGGGGACCACAGCATCCTTTTAGGTTCTTGCAGAGGTTTGCAAAGAAGAGTTGGCTTTGGATGTGAACGTGGGTGTCTGTACCTCAATTTTGTCATGTGCAAGATGAGGGAGCTGCTATCTGCCTTACTCAATGGTAAGATAAAACTGTTGGAGATGTTAATCTTTGAGTGCAAGATGCAAGTGGAGCATAAGACTTCATGAAGCCGATCCTTTGTGGAGAGCTCTTTGGAAGATCTTTCTCTCGTAAGCTAATAATATCTCATCTAGAAGATCTGGGTAAAGCTGGGAGATCCCAAAAGTTGCAGAGAGGGGGAAGCTGTGAGCCTTCTATACATTTTCTCTTTGCCAGTAGGGAAGCTTTCAACACAAGTGCATTTTTATCTTCAGGCATGTTTTTGAAAGCCTTTCCCACAACCCACATTCCTGGCATGCACCCATGAGTGAAAGAATTAGAGAAATGAAGTCTGGAAATGGAACTGGGTGGCATGTAATCAGTCCTCTGACCTCCCTTCCCCACCCTGTGCCAGTTCTGTTCATTCTCCTGCCCCTCAGGCAAGCTGGGGACTCAGAAGACATGACTCATCTGTCTGCTTGGGTTGATGACATGGCCCTGGTGCCTTATGAACCAGCTTCCTTGCAAACGAACCACCTTTCTCCCCTTCCTCATGCACAACTTGTACCACACAAAAATGTTGCCACAGACTTCAGAGCTGCCTGAGGGAGAGGTTCCCTGCAAAGGTATAAGGACATAACTTGGCTATGGGGATGGAAACCATCCAGCAGAACACATTTGAACTCCCCATGGAGATGGGAGATGCCAGTCACGCTTGCACCACCACCTTTCTGATAGGGTGAAGAGAGAGATGGAGTCTGATGGAGTCTGTTCCCTGTGCTCTTGATCTGCTTTCTTGGTGCAGGTTCCCTCTTTCGCTGCTGCCCCTAGCCCTGAAGAAAGGTGTGGGTTTTTTTCCACATTTTAGTTCTTTAGCTAGCTTTTTCCTTTCTCCTCCTTATTCCCCGTATCCTAAGGAAGAGAAATTGCACCCTACGGCTGAAGGGGGATGATGTTTGTGGAGAGCCTACTGGATGCTGACGGCCTCTAATCTTTTGCCTCCAGGTTCAGAGCATGGATGCTACTTCCATACTTCCCACTGTCAGGTAGCTGGGGCAGGAGGGGTGACAGAAGATTCTCTTCCAGTCCTTTATTCCTTCCCATTTTACTTGATCTGAATCCAGAGGCTTCAGTGCTTTCCCTAAAGGAGCAGCCCCTCTCTGGTCAACCTCTTAGGCAGGAGCTTAGTGCTCATGGGCACTAGTTTCCTTGTGCTCATCATTGCTTTGGCTTCTCCTACATCTCCTGGATGGTCCTCTCCTGTACACACCCTTCAGATCCACAGACCTGCTTACTCAGTCTCTTGCTTACCTCAGTTTGGCTAAGGTAAGTACACTTTGTTCTCTTGGTCTTCCTCCGTTAGGAAACTGGCTGGCTTTCAGAGCTTAGGGATTGGTTGGCTGAAGGTTGCAGCACTGTCTGCTGAGAGGCGAACCAACACCTCTTGACTAAAGGGGAAATCAGTTCTGTCAAACCTATCTGGGAATTTCTGTGACTGGAAGCTGGAGGACTGAGCATCTCCATCAGGAGGTGGTGGAAGCTTCTCAGTTGTGTCCTGAGCCCTGGTTGCTGAAAATCCACCCCACAGTCCTCTAAGGTAGGGGACATTCACCCTCTAGGCCTCATGAATGAGGGACACCAAGGCAGAAACAGGGCTTAATCACAACTGCTGGGAGGAACCACAACCAGGGTCCAGATGAGGTCAGAGAACACAGTTTAAATCAGGTCACTACTTGATATTTATTGTGTGGAGTCTTTCTTTTTTCTTTACTCCTGCACTGAAATCTTTCCCCAGAGGCTATTCAAGGAAATAAATAGCCAGTGGAAAGGGACAATAGCTTGCTGTGGAGTACAAATTATATGAAGCTGTAGGAAATAATAGCAGTGTGAGCAGCTGCTACTCCAAGAAAGAATGCATGGTTGGTCTCTCCAGTTCCCTTTGCCTTGAGCAGATGCTGATGCCTGGTCCAAAGCACAGGCTCCCTGGTGCCTTGAGTGCAATATGGGACAGGCACCTTATCCCCTCTGCAACATTGTTGTCCTCCAGTGCTGCTTTGGTTTCAAATTAGTACTGAGCTGAAATCACAGCCTTCCATGGGGGTATTAAGGCGATCTCTTTCCTCTTTTTGCAGAGCTTGGTTTGATGTGGGGTCAGTGGCACATACATCCATGCACCTGGCATGGCTGCCTTGCCTTTCCCTCTCTTCCTCATTCCTTCTGGACTGAGCTTCACATCTGGTGATGACCCATGTTGGTCCTGCAGGGGACTGTTCATAGCTCATGCTGTCTAGAGAGAATGTGTTGGCTGCCTTCCCCTCTGAGCCTCTTGCAGCCCTTCCTCAGAACACCATTGGGAGAGATGGTAGGGACAATTTTGGTGTGCTGGTGTGGATTTTGGGGGCTGCCCCTGCCACAAAAGGCCCTGAGAAACCTCTGACAGCTGAGGCAGTTTGGCTACTTTGGCTGGGAAGTGGGGAAACCCGTGGTTTTCCTCAGGGCTTCATACCTAGCTGGCTTATCTCCTGCCCGAGTGAGAAACCAAAATAAATACTGCTGCCAGCAATGATGCTGCTGAGGATCTTGGCAGCCTGCTGGGGAGGGTGGCATTCAATCTGTTCTCAACAGCTGTGTGGGTGCCCTGTGGTAGAAGTGGCAGCTCTAGGCTATGGTACATGAGGTACTGCTGTCTGGAGGATCCCAAGGATCCTGAGATCCCATGAATGCTCCTGGTGGCCTGAGATCTCCTTAGGACCTAGCAGGAAGGCTGGGAAGGACTGTTAACACCGAAATCTATCGTATGGGACCTCTGCAAATAGAGCTGCTGCATTTTATGGGGTGAAAATCCTCTGCAGAGGACCTGCCCTGCCACCCTTCTGGCTGAAAGCCAAGATGATTGCAATTAATCTCTTCCCTCCTTAAAATGTGGTTTTGGCTTTTCTTTGTTTTCTCCACAAAATTGCAGACCTGCTTCCTATTTGAAACTCATCTTTCCCTTGGGTTGCATATGCCCCCACCCTCGCACTAAGTGACTACTTGTTTGGTCTCTGCCATCCCTCTGGAAATGCAGCAAATCCTCCTCTGGTGTCCGTGGTGTGAACATGGGTGTCCCACACTAGTACAGGCCAACTGCCCTCTGGCCAGGTTGAACATCTGTGGGGCCCTGGAGGGGCACTCCCAGTTTGGTACCCTATTATAGGATCATCTCTCTGGGGGGTGAAGGGTTCCTGGATCCTTTGCACCAGTGGCTGCCAGCTTCCACAGCTATTGTTTATGTTTTCCTTACTGCACAGACCCTCCACCTCTTTTGCAGATGCTCTTTAGCCGGATTTCCTCTTTCTTTGGGATTTACATTCCCATGCTATCATTGTTTCCGCAGGCTTTCTGCTTTGCAGTGTCAGCAGGGAAGTATCAACCTGCCCCCGCCACCCTCCTTTCATCATCCCACTTGCCACCTCCAACTGCAATGGAGAATTTTGGCTCTTCTGGGGTCCCTAAATTCTCATCCCCTTCCTATGTGGGGAGCACATACCCCCTGCATGAGAGAGGCCATCAGCACAGGGCTGGTGTCTGACAATGTGGACGGTCAACTCAGCAGATGAAGGAAGTTGCCAGCGCTGGCAGAGTTGCTGCCTGGTTTCCCACTATTGTTCCCAGTGGCAAATAAAAGGGGGGTGAACGCCCCTGCTGAGCATTGTAAGAAGGGGGTTAATGTAATCTTGATAAAATCTCATGGCCCCTCTCTGAGAAGCTCATGTCTCTTTCCTGCTCATCTCCCTTTTGGTGTATTCTCACATCTGTGGTACTCGTGGCTCTGCGCATAACTCTCTGCATGGGTAGTTTTCCTCATCCCTCAGACAAAATCATAGAATGGGTCAGGTTGGAAGGTACCACAGGGGATCATCTGGTCCAACCTCCCTCCTCAAGCAGGACCATCCTAGTGCACATGGCACAGGATCATGTCTAGATGGTTCTTGAATATCTCCAGTCAGGGAGAGTCCACGACCTCTCTGGGTGACCCGTTCCAGGGTGTGGTCACCCAGACAGCAAAGAAGTTCTTCCTCACATTCAGGTGGAACTTCCTGTGCATCAGTTTTTACCCATTGTCTCTTGTCCTATTGGTTGGCACCACCAAGAAGAGCCTGGCTCCATCCTCTTGGCATGCCCCTTAAGATATTTATACACATCGATGAGGTCCCCTGTCAGTCATCTCTTCTCAAGGATGAACAGGCCTTGTCCCCTCAGCCTTTCCTTGTAAGAGAGATGCTTCACTTCCCTAGTCTTCTTAGTAGCCCTCCACTGGACCTGCTCCAGAAGCTCCATGACTCTCTTGTACTGAGGAGCCCAGAACTGGACAAAGTAAAAGACACATACTGCTCTCCCTCCTGGGCAGCTGTAAGGAAAGGGATAATAATATTTGCAATATATGCCTTAAAGAGGCATGGTGGTGAAACTTGGTGCAGAAAAAAAGGCATGGGTGCCTATGCACAAATCACAAAGGAAACAAGATTTTGGTTCTGGCCCTACTTTTCACGTCAAAGTTTCACTGTGGTATGTGATGTAACAAGTGAATAATTGCACAAGTGCAGTAAGTGGGGTCACCGGTAGGACACTTGATTTTTGGGGTACTTTTCTTGCACAACCCCCAGAATAGATCCTGGACAAGCACCGAAACCATGCCTGCTCTTGTCTCTCGTGTGAATGAGGAACTGGAAGTCACTTGTACCTTCGCTTTTCAGCCATATAAGGGACTGCATAAAAATGACTCGGAGTGAACCAGTTGGGACCCCACTACCAAGAAGCCCAGGGCACTGAAGGACCAACGGGACGCTGCTGGATCCATGGGGGTGACTATCTTCTACTTAGACTATCTCTCCCCTTCTCCCTCTCTCTCTTTCTCTCTCTTTTCCCTGTACAATTAATTTTGTAAAATAAAGTTGGCATTGTTGAACTGGCATTTGGGCTCATTTGCACCTTAATTTGGGCAGAGGACTTTAACATCAAAGCATAACATTTTAATTGGCATCACAGACAGGATGTACTGTTCTCTGACCCAAAGTGCTGTTTAACAGTTCCGAACTTTTACTGTTCTTCTTCCTGCCTGGTGGGCACTGTCTCTCTCTGAAGCAGATTGACCAAACTTTTACTGTTACAAATTGTCTCCCTGTGAGAGAGACTGCTTTCTGCTGCCTGGCAGGCACAGATTGTCTGCCTCTGAGGGAAACTGAAGAAAAATGTTTACCCAGGGTGACCAGTGTAAGCCTAATGTTTTACTCTCTCTCCTGGAGAAGTTTGATAGTCACCCCTCTCCCCTGGGGTTGGAATAGGCACAAACTAATTGAGATAATGTACAGGCAATAGCTGATCACTTTACTAGTTTGCCTGCCGAATGAAAAATAGGAAGAGGAAAAGGTAAGTTACTCATTAAAGGTAAGTTATTTGTGCAGTTTTGGTAGCTGGTTTATCTTGCATGCAAAATGAAATCAAAAGCTCCGCGCCACCTGAAAGAGATGCAGATGTAGAATATATGACTTTGAAGTCAGAAAATTAGGTTCTTAAAACATCATTGTCTATTGAGAAATAGACATGGGAGAAATTGGAAAAACTAGTAGACATTTTTCTAAATAAAAATGAGCAATTAGAAAAACTACTGGCTGGGACTGAACGATGAGAAAAACAGCTGCAGGAAAATCTAGGTAAATTACTTGATAAAATCCCACACGAATCATCCTCTAATTCAGTCCAGCACATCCGTAGGGTGGCATGCTGTGAGGATCTCAAAACATGGGATGGGGACATTTGGTACAATGCTGATGATTTAGAGGAAGACCTTGACCCTATCCCAACACTAGTAAAAGTTCGGCCTTTAATTAAAACTGAAACTGATGGTGAGGGGGAGGGAGAAGCCCTCACTACTGTTCATACTGTTCCCTGGTCCCCCACAGAGTTAGGTAAATTGAGGGAAAAATATTCCAAGTGTCCAGGGAAATCAGAACCTGAGTATGTGTGGTGAGTTTCCCTTACAGGCAGAGACCAAATCTTGCTGAGTGAAGGAGAGGCAGAAGTATTTTTAACTACTACTCCAGGTAACCATAACTACTCATTAACTGCCGGACCTGCTTATTGGGCTGGGGGCATAGACCCACAGGACAGAGGAAAGCCTACTGCTGTTAAGACTACAGGATTCTCAGATCTGGCAGCCTCTGTGCAAAAGGCAGCATGTATTCAAACAATGTATGAATACATTGTATTCAAACAATGTATGTCAATTAAGGCGATCCCCTATAGTAGCTCCCATCAATCTGGCCAGATTAACTCCTCTCCTTTGTGGCCTTCCAGATAGCCTGAAAATATTTGTATCTGATGCCCAAGATCATGAAAGTTGCTGCAGCAGCAGCAAAACCACCTAGAGACCAAATTCACATACCTACTCGGTATGAATTAGTCCAGGAAATAGTGAATTATGAGTGCCATATAGGATGGGTTGGAGTGACCTCTGGGAAGACAGCTGAAACCCACTAGTGAGTATGTCAAATTTATACCACCACACCAAAGCCAAAATCTAAACCATGATTTGATTAGATACCCCTTGCTGCAGGTATTGATGGGTTGGTCACAAAATTAAAGCTTTCTGCGTTACCCTTGGGAAGTAAAAGATACTTCTTGAAAAGTCCATCAAATTAGTATCAGATGGATAGTGCCCTCCTTTTAACCCACTGTGCACTGGTTAGACAGAGATCAAGCAATTCTGTTCTATGGTTTTTCCAGGTTATAGGTATCCTGCATGTTAGAAATCACAATGAAGATTCTCTTATACCAACTCCAAGCGTCCACAGGGATTGTTTGCTTTTATGTGTAGTATATTTTGGGGATTTTAATTTGTGTATGTATCCGTAAGTTTTGTTTACAAATTTAATTAAGTAATTAAGGTTAACAAGTGTGGCATTTATAACCTGTGTTGGAAAGATATGCCTTGGTTTAATATGTTTATACTTAATGAAAATAAGTGATTACTGCTTGCTTGCTTTTGCCTAAATCTGTAGAAGACCCCCTTCCAATGGGTATTCTTACGAAGACTGTGGAATACCTGGGATATCCTACAGATAGTAAATCCTTACTCCCCAAATAAAAAACGAATTACTGTGCAGTTTAACCAGCCATTCAATTTTCCCATCATCAGTACCAAAATGCTACTGATTTTAAAAAGTCCACTGAATAAGTATGCCTGGATAGCTGCAGATGATCACAATAAGGAACATAAAATGAATACTCAGTGGATTATTCCATCCTTTTGAACTGGTTCAAAGCTGAGCCGAGTTGTTTATTTGATCTTTTAAAGGTAAAGTCCAGGTGCCAAAAGGAGGAAGAGGGAATTCCTGCTGTAGTTTATGCCATAATATGTTTTGTTTTTCTATTAGTAGGAATAGTTATGATGCTAGCATGTTTGTGCTGTTATGTATATGATTATATATGTCCGCTGCTGAAACGGGGAAATCAACCCCAGGGGACGGAAGTGCTAATTCTATCAACCTCACGTGGGAACTAGTTTTGGGATTTGTGCGTCTTTTGAATCGAACAGACCAAGGAATAAGTGTAGCTTTTCCTACATCAGCAGAGTAGGGCCCAAGATTTTTTGTAACACTCATGATCTACCAGTCAATTTAAGTGAACCCCAACTACGGAAATGATCTTATATTCTGGTACCTACCCCTTGGTGGTTAGAGAGTAAATTACCTTTGAAATGGAGGGCCCATTACCTATTAATTGAGGGAATATCTGCGGTTGTTGAATGCCCCTGGTTCCCACACCAAGTGAGACTTAGTGATACATATTTTGCATCACATCCGGAAGCCATCTCCTCACTAAACTCTGAAGAGATTGACCTACCTGGGATGATCAGGGGAAGTCCGCTATTACCAGGGATGTCCCAAATCCCCAACTAATAGGATTCCTTGTCAATATTTCCCTTTTGATCCCATTTTTCATCTGCTAAAACAACTGGATTATTATGAAGCACCATATATTTAAAAGTTATTTTTGTGGTGTGTAGAAGTACCCAGCAGGGCAGGAGTATTACCTATAGATTTTTCGATATGTGTTTTAATACATGGCATGTGTACCTGTTGGGGATACCCCTCTATGGGATTCAAAAATCAAGACCTGCTGTGTAATTCTGTGGCTAATTTCAAGACGCATTGGGCCCACATCCAATGGGTTCAGTATTCTGGAATCCCTTGCACCTACTACCCATAAAAGAACATTCTGATCCTGTCACCTCCCCAAATGTACTTGATGGACTGTAACAACACCCGGACTTGTAGGATGAGCAGCTATCTTGCACCACTTGGATTAGCTTGAGGATGTTTTGATGGAAAGTTTTGACTTGCGGTTAAGCCTAACTCAGCACGCTGGTCTAAGATGCGGGATAGTACTCCTATCCTTTTGCCCAAATCGTGTCTGTCATTATTTATTGGTGGGAAGGACATGATGAGAGCTGAGTTCTCCTGAGCACAGCTGAGAATGGATCATTGATATACATGCCGCAGATTATTATATGGTAGGACAAAAGTTAGCTTTGGGATTTAAGATAATTTTTACACCTTATCTAGTTATCAGATAACATCAGTGGGCATTAGAAAACATAATATGGCAAGTGGACAAGGTATCTTTTTTGAGGAGTTAACTTGCAAGTCCAAGAAGTGTCAAAAATAGCTTTACAAAACCGGTTAGCATTAGAGAAGTTATTACTTAAAGAACAAGGTGTATGTGGAATGTTAAATTTAACAGATACTGAATGTTGTATTACAATTTATAATGCTGCTACTTCCTTTGAGGAAGCTCGAGACAAAAGGAAAGAAACAGCTGACCAAACTGCAGAATTGTTCCAATCCATGAAACCTAATGACTGGTTTAAAGGTTGGAGCCCCAACTCTTGTTTAATGTGTGTAGTCTGATCACTGAGACTCATGGGCTGGGGCTCATGGTTAGTGTGAATTGGAATGATGTTGTTAATTAGATTTACTTGGTGGACAAATGATTGGAATTGCAGTTGTTCAATGTACGATTTCTTGCATTATCCCTTCTGCTTCATCCATCTTTTCTCCCTCTGTCTGCTACGTGCACATCACCACTGTGGACAAAGACAACGATTGAAGACAATGACCACTGATTGATATTTAGTCACGGGGTAGTATAAGGAAAGGGTTAATGACTTTGCAGTATATGCAAAATTTGTTTCAGGAAAAAAGTCATGGGTGCCTATGCACAAACCACAGAGGAAACAAGGTTTCAGTTGTGTTCTCCCTGGGATGGCTGCAGGGGAGCAGGGTGATGTGAAGGTGCGTACAGGTGTGTCATGGGCACAAGAATGTGATGGTAAAGAGACCCAATGGCAGAAAACACCATCACCAGCACCTGTTCCTGCTGGTTCCACAATCAGCCCAGGGAGATTTCACCGATGGTTTCAGTGTCCTCAATAGCAAACAAATTCCCCAAGCCTGCTGGGTTTTATGACCCCCCTGCTCCTAGGAAACACCTCCGGGGAAGGAGTGCTTATCAGCACTTCTCCTCGGTTCAGGATGTTTTGGGGAAGGGCAGAAGCTGTCTACCAGCTGGCTGTGCATCAGCAGGATGACTGCACTCAGCTGCTCTCTGCAGGGCTGTAGACGGGGGCTGAGAGACTGCTGGTCTCCTGAGCCTTGACCTTCTCCTTCTTCTCCTTTTTCCGCTTGACTTTTGGAGACTTACAAGTCTGTGATACTGTCTATTGACTCATATCATAGCTTTTACCTGGGAAGAAGACAGCAGGGGTGATACTCCTCTGTAAGGACAATATTCCCATGTCTCAGGGTGAGGGAGGATGGGGCTGTTGGACGTTATGAACATCGCTTCTCAGGCTAAAAGATTTAGGTCTTGATGGGGCTTGGATGGGAGGTTGCAGAGTCCCACATGTTGCTGTTGCAATCCATCCAGCTGAGGCTGAATCTAGAGCCACAAGAAGGGAAGGAGCTGGGATGCCACTATGTCACTCCTGCAAAGGACTGTTCATAGTTTGTACCATCTACAGGGCATGTGTTGGTTGTCCTCTCCTCCAAGCCCCTTTGAGCCCTTCCTCAGAGCACTGTGGGGAAGGATGGTGTAGACCATTTTGGTGTACTGGTGTGGATTTTGGGAGCTGCCCCTGCCACAAAAGGAAGGAGCTGGGATGCTTCTTTTGGCTGAGCTGTTACACACAGAAAAGGACTGAACACTGTGGTCACACCTCCATGACCAGCTGGGAAGATGCCTGTCCTGTGTGGTGTCTGAAGTAGCACCTCTAGGGGTTGTGCATGATAGTCCTTCCACTGGGAGCCCACCAAGGAGGCTGGGAATTGGTTAAATCTCCTGAAGTCCCTAATGAGAAGTGTACATAAGGAAGCTTTTTCTTTGGATCAAAGTCTTCTGGCTTAATAGCAGCCATTGGAGCTTTGCAGAGGCAAGGGGCATGTTAATGTGTAAGCCACAAGGAAGTTTAGGGGTGTTAGGTTCTCTGTGCAAAGCATTTCTGGGCTAAACTGCCTCCCTACCTGGTTACTCTGCCCTCTGAGGAAGATGTCTGTAAGGGCTGCTACTCCTGTCCTCTGTCACCCAGGGTCCTCAACTCAGCAAGGCTGAGTGAGAGGTCACAGCCACTCTCACCACTTTCATTTCTTGGGCAACACTGACTTTCCACCAAACCCTGTGTAGTGCCCCTCTGCTTTAACTCTCTTTGTACCTCTGCTGTCATGCTTTCCTTTCCTTCTGCTGAGGACAAGCCTGTTTTCATCTCCTCTCTCTCTGATGCATTTTCTCTCTCGTGGGCTTCACTCGGCCCACTCTTCCCTCACTGTGAGAGAAGCTCATGCAAGACCTCCAGCATGGAGGAGTTTTGGCCATGAAAGGAGTACCAGCTGAGAGCAGTAGATGTTCACCTGGCTGGGGCACCTTCTCTAAGCAGCAGCCTCTCACTTATGGGGGCTGAGGAAGAATGGCTGAAGGAGCCTCACAGATTATTCTTCTCTGCCTTAGGATCCATTTGAAATCTTAAACCTCGATATGAAGCCTGGGAACACCCTGAAGATCAAGGGCAAAATATCTGCTGATACTCCTGGGTAAGTACAAAGAAACCACCTTGACTTACCAGGATTGAAGGTGGGCTGTAGAGGTAGGTGGTTTTCCAAGGTCACCAGATACAAAATGTGTGAGCATATCTGTGTTAGGGGAACCCCTATGCCACCACCTGCCACGTTGATGGGGGAATTGCAGAGATGTGTGTTGGATCTCAAGTCTTCCAAGACCCTCTCCTGTGCATGCTGCTGACCTTCCTCCTGTTCATCCACAGCTTCAGCATCAATCTTGGCTCCAGCTTGAAAGATCTGGCACTTCACTTCAATCCCCGCTTCAATGAGTCTGTCATTGTCTGTAACTCCAAGTGCTCCAATGTGTGGCAGAAAGAGCATCGTGACAGCCACTTCTCTTTCTTCAGGGGATGCACTGTCAAGGTGAGGAGTGTGTCCTGGGTGTTGGGGGGTGTGCATGTGGTGGGGGGAAACCCCTGGTTAGCAGATTCCCATACCCTAGTTTTCCCAGTCCCATCAAATACTTCATGCTTCCTCACAACAGCCTGTCATCCTCTGGGTTTTGGTCCTGATTGTCATTTCCACTCCTCCTTCAAAATCCCAGCTGCTTCTGGGAACTTTGTGTGAGCCCTGTCTGTCTTGGGCTTTGTAAGTGCTTCCTGACCCCCCTACCTGCCCATCAGGTGAGTGTACCAGGGGCATGTATGAAGGAGTCTCCAAGGAGCAGTATCTTTCTGCTCTCTACCTTATTTCTCTCCCTACTTCCCTCCTGTGTAAACACAGGCTTTAAGGCAACCTAGAGTTTGGAGCAAAGTCCAAAAACCTCTCCATCAGCTCTTCTGTCCTCATTACTCCTGGATCCACGCTGCCAATCTGTCCTCTCTCTTCTCCTGCCAGGGATACTGTCCTAGTTGCTGTCTCACCCCATCTGATGTCCCAAGTTGTTGACAGGGCTGCATTTAGGAGAAGTCCAGTTTCCGTTGCTGTGGAGAGAAAGCTTGTTTCCTCAGGCATGATGGGCTCTTGGGGAGGGGGTAGTGAGATGATAGCTTTGGAGAACACTCCCTTTGGTTTGCAATGATCAGTGATGCATTCTCATCCTGTCTGCTTGTGCGTGTTTATCAGTAAAGTTCCTTTTTCCAGGCCCCAGTGAGCTGCTGAGGGCATTGGGGGGTCAGGTTTAATCTGCCTTGTTCAGAGCAGTACAGTGGCATATACATTCCATGTGTACATATACATATACATTCCATAAAGACATGTAAAGACATACTTGGGTTTAGCTGCTCTGAGTTTACAATCTCAGGTGAAAAAGTCTCAGGAGAGATCCTGTCCCCAAATCATAGTTTGTATACCAGCTTAGACCCTTGATATCAACTTCTCATTTCCTGAATCACCCTCAGCTCAACCCCCAGCACCTTGATTAAGGTTATAGTGAACAGGTTTGACCCTCTCAATCAGGTCTTTTGCTTAGATGCTGACCTCTGAATACCCTCCTTGTCCTCAATTCCCTTTCTCAGTTCCTCATTGAAATGCTGACAGACAAATTCCGTGTGAAACTACCAGATGGGCATGAAGTGTGTTTCCCCAACCGGCACAGCTACCGCAAGATCAACTACATGAACATCATGGGAGGCTTCAAGATCACCTCCTTCAAGCTGAGCTGATGGGTGCCACTTCCCAGCCCTAATAAAAGACCAAGCCAGTGGAACACTGCTTGCTCCATCTGCTTTGTCTTCTCTGAGATCTTTGGGTCTGCTTCTGTGTAAGCCACTGTCAAAGCCTAAGGTTTTCCCACTAACAGAAAAAGAGTCCTTGTTGGATGGAAATAGCTCCCAGATAATGCCAAGTGCTTTCTGGGTCAGAAGAGGATGTGGGGTTGAATGGGTAGTAGATAAACCAAAGCAGGCTGTAGGTGGGGTTCAGGAGGAGGAGGAGGAGGAGGAGGAGGAGGTCACTATATGATTGCTTGGGAAATGGTTGTGTAATCTCTTCACAGTGCTCCATTTCTTCCTGCACCTGAGCTTTTGGGAGGGAGGGATAGAAGAATGGGGAGAAAAGCATGGATGTGAGTGATGTGGCATTTTGCGCCACAAGAGAGCATAATTAAAAGTTAGGTGGTGTGGGGAGGGCAGCACAGGTGTGCCCCCAGCCAGCATTCCTGCCATAGATAAGGGAGTGTCTCCTCCAACTTTCCTCTTTACCTCACCTCACTTATCTGCTGGTACATTCCAGTCAGGTTACCCATTACTCTGACATTTCCACAGCAAACCCTACTCAGGGAAAGTGAGGCAGGGGAGGCAGTGAGGTTTGGACTGAATTATTTGGCTTAGCACCTCCAAGTCTGTGTCCCTTGCACAGGACTACAGGCAAATAGTCCTGATTATTTTATGCTTCTGCTCTAATTGAAAAGTACCTTGCCAGCCTAAAGTGAAACCGATGTGTGACAGCAAACATCGGGGCACTGTAGCCTGGGGGGGAGGAGAGCAGAGTAAAAAATTATGTAATGGAGAGCCTGGTCCAAGGGAAGGTGGCAGTACCCTTGCCCCTGCTCTCCACTTCCTTGCTGCCCAAGCTGGAGGGATTTGCTGCTGCCTGAATGAACAGGCTGAGGATGTCTGATGTCTGATGGGCTGGACAGGTGTAGCTGAGCCAGCTTTGGGAAGGGTACTGATCTGCTCCAGGCTGCAAATGAATTGTTGCAGAGCTGGACAGGAAGCTTTTCACCCTCCTGTGTGCTACATGGGCCCAGGTGGATAGGATGTTGCTTTATGTGTGCCCCACAGAGCGGCACAAAGTACCAGGTTTATTAATCCAGGGATCCCAGAGGTGCTGGAATATCCTGCTGAGAGTAAAGAGGATGGGATTTGGTGGCTGGGGCACCAGCAGACGTAGCAAGGAAGACGATAAGGTCACGGCAGCCAAGAGGAGGCACCAGAGAAGTTAGTATCAAAACTGTTTTAATAAGGACAATAATAAGTGCATGGCATACAGAGTGGAGGCAGAAAGGATAATTCCATGGATGTGGGTCTTTGGTCTGGAGCTTGTGTTACAGTGTGGAAAGCAGAGGGTGGAGGGGAACTCGTCCTGAGAGCCTGGGTCCCCGCCCTGGAAGCAGGGATAAGGCTGATCCTGCTGGGTATCAGTGGCCAGAGCTGGGGACTTCTTGAAGCTGGTGCCTGCCCCAATTTGCTGCTGCTGGCTGGTGCAAGGCAGCCCCTCAGGGAGGCTGAGGAACATGGGCTTGCCCGTAGCCTCGGTGGCCTGACTGTGAGTGGCACTTGCACGTGCAATATGTGTGCACACCGGAGCTCTTTATTCTGCTCTGAAGAGCTCCCTGCCAAAAGCAGCCGGGTGGTGGCTGAACTGCATGGGAGCAGAGTCTTGCAGCCATGGCCTAGCATCTTCCCCCGCTGCACACCCCCTCCTGTCCCAGAGAACAAGGGGGGTCCTGTGAGGGTCCCTCTGGTGACCTCAGACCCTGAGCATGCTGGCTCCACACCATGGCACAAAGGCGCTTCTGTGAGGGCCAGTTTGCGCGCGGGGCAGCGTGGGGGGCAGCTCATTCCAGGGTGGCTGCGTCGCCCGGGGCCACTTGGTGAGGGACATTCCATCGTCCACACTTACCCCTGGGAAGGGGTGTACTGGGAAGAGGGGTGTGTGCATGGGGAATGGGCAGAGGGGCAAGGATGGAGACACAAACCACCTGCCACCACCATGAGGATGGTGGCACAAATTGAGTGGCTTCAGAGGAGGAGTCTCCTTGTTCTGAGGCAGGGGGAATGGAAGGGAGTTTCAGGATCTGAACTGCAGAATTTGGTGACCTGACAACCTGCCTCTGCTTCCAGCTAGCCAAGAAGTTTCTTCCCTCCCTGCTGAGAGGGGTTGGAGTCAGGAAAGAAGCCATCCTGAGTGATGTCCAGCAGTAGGAGGCAAGTGGAAAGACTCCTGCAATTATCTCTGTGCATGCTCTCACCTCCTGAACACTGAGCACACGGCTTTTTGGGAGAAAGGGGAAAAGAGGAACCTTAGGTCTTTGCCTGGCTCTTGGGTCCCCAGCTGACCTCCCCTAGCAGATAGATGTGCTATACTGCAGGGTCTTGCACTAGCTGGAGCTGGGGAGATCCCCATCCCCTACGTGCCAGAGCTATTGGTGGGAATATTTCTGGGAGGGCACCCATGCCAGTGCAGGGGGTGGTTGGGGGCTTCAGGGGGAGGATGGGGTATGTCCACAGACGTGCTGGTGGGGCCAGGCCGAGGGTTGGGAGAGATGGTACTGGGGAAAATGGGACAGGGTAGAAAGGAGTTTGGGGTTTCTTTGGCACATGGGAATGTCTCTTTGGTGTCTAATGGCAGTGAGGCTGGAGAAGGGGTGTGATGCCTGGCACTGCAGTGCTCACTAGCCCTTTGCTGCAGCCTGGCCCAGACCTAGGGAGCCCCCCACAAGATAGGCTCTCCTCCTGCCCCTCTCCAGCCCACCCAGTGTCCCCAGCTTGGCAAGGTGGTCACCCACTGTGTCTGCTGGTGACATTGGCACCTGAGTGTGGGGCACGGGGAGGAGGGTGAAGACCCCAGCACCAGTGTCTCTGGTGGGGCCTGTGATGGGAGGGGTGGCCATTCACACCTTGACTTCATCATCCTCTTCCTCCTCCTCATTGGCATACTCGAAGGAACTGCTGTGCCCACCTCGGGCACCAGTGTAGCTTTCCTGCCAGCTGGAGAGCTTGGTCTCCTCCTCCTCCTCTCCTTGGTTCCAGCTGGCCTCAGGGGACTGGCTCTCCCTTGTCACTTGTGACCGCCACAAGATGCTGCTGGGGCTCTCCCACGGGGTCTGTGTCCGGGCCTGCCGGGGACCCTCGCCCTTCTCTGAGCTCCGTGGGGTGCTGGTCCCACCGTAGTGGCGGGCCAGGACCTGGGTTGCTCGGTCAAATTCTCCCGCCTCAATGGTGCAGTCGTTCCAGTGCCCCTGCCAAGGGGTCCCTCTGGGCGCTGCCCCTGGCCCCGAAGCCCACACAGAGTCCGCTCCAGCACCTTCGATGGCATGTGCCTCTCCGTTGGCATGGACTGACAGACCTGGCAGTGAGCTGGCCCCTGACAGGTTGCTCTGCCTGGAGTGGTCCCAGAAGCTGGATGTTGACTTGTCCTCTTCGTGGGATGCACCCACTGCTGGAGGGACCCTGTCCTTGGTCCCCTCACCACACAAGAGGTGTGGGCCATCCTCCCCCACCTCATTCCCATTGGTTTCAGAGAAGCTCATCACCTGGAGGAGCTCGCTCATGAGGGAGGGCCCCAGGTCCAGGCGGAAGGACAGTAGGGAGTCCGAGCGATTCAGCTCATCTTCCCCAGGAAAGGTGCTCTCTTGGGGCTTTTCCAAGCGAGGGACACGAGGGATGGTACAAAACCCAGACTCCAGCCCTGTGAAGCAGAAGGGATGGCTGGTGAGGGGAGGGGATGGCTCTGTGGGCAGAAGCCTGCCTTACTTCTGCAGGGACAGGGGACACTGCCGTCACAGTGGCACAGGTCACGCTCTCGTCAGTGGCACTGGCCTCTAAAGGACAGGCCAGTATCTCTGTGGACATCTCCAAAGCTCAGAGTACAGTGGAGGGTATCCAGGTGCGCTCTGGGCTTGGTAAGATGGCAGTGGGGGCTGAGCCAGACAGGTGGGACCAGGAGATGGCAGCATTGCGTCAGCTTGCCTTTCCCTCTGAGCCAGGCCACCTCCCCTGGTTGCTGCAGGCCCCCCAGATCAAACCCCCCAGACCCAAGACCTTCTGCTCCCGACTTCCCTCCCTGGGGAAAACCTGAGCCACAGCCCAGTGCTGTGAGGCTGTTCAGGAGCCACATAGCTGTCCCGTCCTATCCTTTTCACAACCCTTCCCTAAAGGAGACCCTGGCTGGCAGGGAGGGTTGTGGGCAGGCTGGAGAAAGGGGGATGGAGTCCTGTGAGGAGCAGCACATGGAGATGTAGAGGTTGGCACTGCCAAGCAAGGGGCTAGAGCACCTGTGTGGAGGTGGGGAAGCCGTGCCATGAGTCTCCTTGACCTTGTAACCTTGGAGTGGGCATTGCTCCACTGTCCCAGCATCCTCTTAGCTTCCTCAGGGAGGCTGCTCATGGTAAAGGTGTAGGGCTGGGGCTAGATGGAGGGCACTGCCTTACAGCTACTCCACACAGGCTGCCAGCTGTGTGGGGCTAGGGGAGAGGGGAAGAAACAGAGAAACCATCCATGCCCCACTTTGGGGGACACCCTGGAAGGAGACCCTCCAAGGGCAGGAGCAAGGACCATGGTTCAGAGCAAGGTTAGGGTTATCTGCTCACAGGGATTATCAGGACTGGGGACTCTTAAATGTTCCATCTCTCCTGAGAGCCTGAAGTCCCTCAGTGAGGAGGAAACTGAGGTATGGAGCAATGGAGAAGGGCTGCAGAGGACGCACAGTACCTGGGTGCCAGCCTCTGCCCTGCGCTTCACTCACCGTAGGCCTGGTGCGTTTTGGAGAACCTGTTGGATGCACTTTTGAAGGAGAATTTGCTGGTCAAGCCGCGTCCACCGCCACCGTCATACATCCCCTCGTTGAGCTGCGGCAGGGAGATGGCGTTCTTGATGATGGGCGAGATGGCCGGGGGGGCGGGCGATGCCCCCGCCTGGCCCCCACTGCCCCGTCTCTTCAGTGGCGTCCGGCGGACGTGCCGCAGCGTCCGGGTGAAGAAGTTGTTGGCTTTGGCTGTGTCAGCCCCGCCGTGGTTGCTAAGGAAAGAGGTGTCCCCAAAGACGTCCCCGCCGCGCCCCACGTGCATGGTGTGCCGGAAGTCCCCCAGTGGTGGGCTGATCATATCTGGCGTCAGCTCCGACTTCAGCCGCCGCTTGCCATGGGAGCCTGACACCCAGCTGAGCACTGGCAGCTTCCCCAGGCTCATGTTGCACCCTTCACCTCACCCTTGCCTCTGGAAAAGCCCCAAAAATCAGCCCTCAACAGGCTTCCAGCACTGGGGTGATCTGTCACATCCCTG
Source organism: Neopelma chrysocephalum (assembly GCF_003984885.1). NCBI lineage: Eukaryota > Metazoa > Chordata > Aves > Passeriformes > Pipridae > Neopelma > Neopelma chrysocephalum. The sequence continues at coordinate 18,879,044 of NW_020897714.1, forward strand.
AGCTTCCCATTGCTTCTGCCCAGATGCTCTTGGGGTAACAGCTCATGTCACTTTGGCTTCCAGCAGGTTTCCTGCTTTTCTGCACTATGTCGCACTCATGAAATCACCCTCAGAGGGTACTTCTCAGTGGTGAGGACAGTGGTGGCACGGAGGTGTCCCCAGGGGGTGTCTGGGTCAACCCTGGTTCTGCAGAGGCTGCTGGAAGCTGTGTCTGGCCGTGGGCTTTAGGGGTTAATCCTCTGTCTTCTGCCACTGCTGGGAGAGTGGAAGCCAGTCCCAGATGAAGCAGCAGGTGATGATGGGAGCTTGGGGTGGACTGGCAGGGCAAGTAAGTTGGTCCCCTTGTTTCCCACCTAAACAAGGTAAGAGGAACAGTTACAGCCTTGGAGAGGTTCAGTCATATGGACTGAACCCCCTGAACTGTCTGGAGAGGCTAAAGGCAGTGTATAAGACAATGGGGAGGTTGCTACTGGCTGTCCCCCTTGCCTGGCCTTCCTCTTGGGAAGGAAGAATAAGGCTTTCCTCCAAACCACACATACTGTCCCTCACCTCTCTGACCTCCCTCAGTGTGCCTCAGTTTCCCCCATCTGCAAAGCAGCTTGGCCAGACCCACGCCACAACACAGGCTGAGGATTTCCCTCCCAGGCAGAACCTCCCAGAGCAGTGCCCTGCCCGGCTGCCCCGGCTCCTGGGGCGAGAAACCTCTCCCTCCTTTTTGCTATTCAGATGAACCCTTGAGGAGAGGGTGAGGCCTGGGGACTGTGTGCTTCTCGGGGAGAAGGAGTGGTGGGAAGCAAAAATGCAATATTTGTAAATTGCTTTGTTTGTCCTTCACCGGCTGGGTCCCCAGGTACTGGGCAGACATGCTGGAGAAGCAGTCTGGCAGTGTGGAGAAAGCAGCTGCTTTGCAGGGAGGGGAAACTGAGGCATGGCAAGGGAGGTGATTGCTCAAGGTTGGAGGAGAAGGTAGAATGGGACCCTGCACTCAGGCGGGTCCTGGAGGCACTAAGGAGCAGGTGGGAAGCAGCAGCTGGATGCATGATAGCAGGGTGACGACTTCCCCAGTCAGTGAGGAGGACACTCAGATGGGCAGATTCCTCACTGGTATGTGGGCAAGTGGAAGAGAGTGGGTTGGGGAAAAGAGAGGATTTGGGTACGGGGCATCTCCGAGTATCAGTGTTCTGGGTAGCCACCTGGGGACATGTCCCTCCCTGGGGTCAGTTCTGGGGCCAGGGGAACAGGATGGAGCCGGGTCCCTCCATCAGGGCTGGTTTGGAGGACAGCATGACAAAGGGTGATCCAGGAGCCTCACATCCCTTGATCTCCATATGCTGGGACCCCCATCGCTGCATGGCTTTGTCTGTCTCCCCCTGTCATGTTGCCTGCCTCTCCCACCTGTCCCCGTGTCACTTCAGAATATCCAGGCACTGCCAGAGTGGAAAAGGCTCTGGCGAAGGGGAGTCCTGGACATGAAGTAGTTTTCCTGGCTGGCTACATGTGATTTTGCTTTGCCCTGGCCTTGTTTGCTCACCTGGGGCCCCTCTTATCTGCCAGGGGTTAATGCCTGGGGAAGGGAAAACAAACCTCCCTCAGCGGTGCCCAGCACCATTGGCTGCCTCCCGGGGTGGCAGTGGCCGGTGGCAGCAGGGCAGGTTGGATTCCTGCTGGCCCCCAGCTCCCTGGCTCATGCAGCTCAAGTCTTCATCCTGCTCACAGAGGCCATGCAATGCTGTCTCATAGCCGGGACATGGCAGATGGCAGATTTGGGGTGGAAGGACGACTGGGAAGCTATTTCCTCTCTCTGGCAGAAGCCCACCCATAGCCACTGGGTCAGGGCTCTCCTGGAGTGCAAGGAAACTACTAGGGTGGTCCCTGCAGCACAATAGGGGTCTTGGGACCACAGGGAGAGAGATGCAACCCCATTTTTGAGCTGTCCCCAGGGTCTCCCAGGAAGGCACATGACCCTGGAAGAGGGGATTAGGTGAGCTACAGCCCTCAAGTTTTCCTTTCCCTCTGCACATTGGAGCCCCTGAAAAACACAAAGTGGGGACTCTGCCCTTCAGCCTGTGCTGCACTGGCCAGGGCTACTCTGAGGGGTGAACTCCCCTATTCCACCCCAGGTCCCCTGTTCAGCAGAGCTGCCCTGCAGACCCTTGCGGGGGACATCACACCTTGGGATGGGGAGGCAAGGGAAGGAGGGATGTGGGAGGAGAGCATCCCCTTGCTCCCTGTCTGGACAACTATTGAGTGGGGAGCTTGGTGGAGGAAAGAGTTTCTCCTTCCTTGTCCCTTGGTCACCACAGGGAAGCAAGCCAATACCTGGCCCCTGGCTCTCCCTGCCTGCTGGCAGGCAACAGGCACTGGGAGGGGAGGGAGGGAGGAAGGGAGGGAGGGAGTGAGGCAGCTGGTGCCCAACCCTACCTGGATGGCAGGTTTCTGGCAGGCCTGTTGGGTTTTTTCTCCTTCCAATCTCCCCTTTTTCCTCCTTTCCTCTGCCTCTGGTATGACTCCCTGAAGACTGTGCCCCTTTGAGCCCTCTCCTTCACCCAACCAGATTCTTCCGTGCCAGGGAAACTCGTGATTCTGCGGGCAAAGGGTGACCTGTGTGCTGTCCTTTCCTCCACTGGGCAAGGGAACCACTCTGCCTGGCCATCTGTCTGTCCAGGTGCCACTGCTTCCATCTGGCAGCCCTCTGTGTTCGCCAATTCTCAGCAGAAAGCCCACAGCCCATCACGACCTCCCCTTCCCCGGCATCCTCTCTCTGGCTCCCTCCTCTCCTCCTCTGGGAAGCCCCCTGCCCTCAAAGACCCACGATCAGCACCTCCTCCTCCTACTTCCAGCCTGGCCTCCCCCATTTCCACCCCGAGTTCAGCTGGTTACCACTGGTTTTCCACTAGCTGGGAATGGCCTGAGCTGTTCTGCTTGCTGGGAAGAGCGGAAACCAGAAAGGGGGGGAAAATAATCCAGATGTCTAGTTGGCTGGAGCTGCTGAAAGCAGCCGCTTCCCTCCTCCTCCTCTCCTTACACCCCCCTCTCCCAAAGGGGACATACTCCAAAAGAGGCTGAATAATTTGGGGTGGTCTCAACAGTGGGAAGAGTGGGTGGAAATTGTTGTGGGTGGCCAGGAAGGCTTTCCCAGCCTTCCCAAGTGCCGAAAAACCTCCCTTTCCCCAAAGGAAGGGAGGCAGAGGTTCCCCTGTTGAGTGACTGCTCTGGGATGGGGAAAGCCAGCAGGGACAGGCTTTTGGGGAAGGGGGAAAGGGGCTTAGCTGGCTGGGCTGGGTCTCTTCCAGCTTCCCTGGAGCCGTGCCGGGCAGTAGGCAGACGCCTAAATCCAACTCCTGTGCTGCTGGCTGCTATATATATCCATAGTGATATCTCTCAGTATAACAAGGATATTTTTCCAAGTAGACGTGCTGGGACTTAGAGGGAGGTCAAGGCTATGAAGGTGGGCAGTTTCCAATCATCCCTTTCCTGCCCTCTCACGAAAAAGTGCTCCCTTTCTTCCTCCATGCCTCTGAAATCAAGGCGCCACGAGCCTGCAGGGTTTTGAGGGATATCCAGAGCAGAGTTTGGGAGGCCAGTGTCCCGCTGCCTTCCCCCATCTGTGGGACCCTCTTCTCACTCCCTTTCTTTCCTGCCTCTTCCCCCTGGCCCGCGTCCCCTCTCCTCACTCCCCGTTTCCTGTTGCATTCCTGCCTTCTTGTCCCTTTCTTTTTTGCCATCCTCCCCCTCTCTATCCCCTTGCCACCCTCCCCCCGCCCCGCTTCTCCCCTCTCCAACCACCCTCTCCACCTTTTCCTTCTGCTCCCAACATCTCCCCCTCCCCAGCTCTACAGACTGATGAATCAAAATTTTCAGGATTTACCTCTTTCAAGCCAGAGTTATTTTTCCCCGTCCTCCGGACGAAAAGTTGCGAGACACTCCCCGTGGGCCCCTGTAACTTGCTCCGAGGGTTACTGGTGCTGCGTCCTGGAATGGAGGTGGGGGGAAACGGGAGGCATGTCCCCCCTCCCTTTTCCCACGGCTGTCCCCCCAAGGCTGGCTCTCCCAGGCTGACGCCCTGATGCCACGGGAGAGAGGGAGCGAAGCTGGCGGGGAGGGGACGTGGGAAGGAGGAGGGCGGGCTGCAGCACTGCCGAGCCAATCCTCGACTCGGCAAGAAGACCAGAGAAAATGAGATTTATTCCAACTATCCAGGACAGAAAACTTCAGGAACTTCTCTGCCGCTCCCCTCCTCCTCCCCACTTCCCCAGTGCCATTTCCCGTCTGCCGGCATTTGCTGCCTCCCGCTCCCGGGCCCCGCTTCAATGGGTTTGGGGGAAGGGGGAAGCCCAGGTTGCTGGCTAACCTGGTTAGGGGAGCCTGGTGGGGCGCAAAGGAAAGGGCTTTGACCCCTCTGTGTGTGTGACCCCTCGGGTATCACACAGGGTCATCTCATCCCATGTTTGATAGAAGTCCCCACCAGTGTCTGTGGTGTAGTAGTGCCAGTCAGGACTGGGGTTGGGGGGTGGGTGGTCATTCCAGGACCTGTCGGTAGCATTGTGTTGGGTGTTAGCAGGATAACAGCCTCCCTGAAGGCCACATGGGCCAGGTTGGCATTTGTTACAGAATCAGGACAAGTGTCACAGGTTTGGGACAAGCTTCATATCAGTGGCAGTGCATCAGACGAGGGTGAGGGGGTGGCAACGGATAAATGCAAGGAGGTGCTCTTTGATGGCACCAGGGAGAATTTCTGCCCACACACAGAACACCACATCCCTCTGGCATTTTGCTTCATCCATCCTTGCTGGTCACAGGGCAGAAGACCCTATAAGTGCCTATGAGGGGCAACCTGCTGGTGGGTGCGGATTCACCAGTGCCATCAGTGACCCTCATGGCCTTCAGGCGAGACTCAGTGGCTCTGCTAGGGGCCACTTGGCCAAGCACAAGCACTTATTCAGGGCCCTTTGGAGGAGAAGGGAGGTGTCTCTGCTGGTGAAGGCGAGACAAGACTTGTTGGGGTTAAGTAGGGCCTGGCTAAAGGGATGACAAGATGTCTGCAGAGGAGATGTCAAAATGGAGCCTGGCCTCTTGCTGGGCTCAGGTGGCTCCTGCTGGGGTGCCCAGGCAGCAGCACCTTATTGCTCAAAGGTTTGCTAAGTAGTAGCAGGATTTTGGCACTGCTCTCAGCCTCTCAGCCTCAGGCTCCTCTTCTGTGAAATGCAAGTTGGGTTTTCTGCCTTCTGTAGAAGTCTGCCCCAATGGGAATTAAGAGCATATGGACTGTGCATGTTGGTGGTACTTTAGCGGGTCTATGTCTTGGAGGAAGATGGGAGTTCAGCTCTGATGGGGGGAGCTCTGCCATCAGCAGGGAAAGGAGGAGAAATCATGACCTGCATCCTCCCTGCTTGTCAGATGTATAGTAGGCATCCCTTCCCTCAGGTCCTGCTCAGAGGAAGCTAATGGGGGTGGTGGGAGAGGCAGGAAAAGACTCTTTATTTGGGTCTCCCCCTCTGCACTGCCTGCCATTGCACCTCCCCCCACCCTGCCTGAGGGGCTTCCCCTCACTCCCCTCACCTCCATCCCCATACCCTTGCAGGAGAGGCTGTGTCAGGGAGCAGAGCCCAGCGACAGCAGCCGTCTCCGCTGGGGAATGCAGAACAAATCTTTTCCAGATGGGACAGGGGCCACGTTCTGCTTCTCGCAGGGCGGCCAGCTCTCCACTGCCTCCTCCTCCTCCAAGCTTCTCTGTGCTCCAGGCCAGGATGGGCTCCATTTCCAGGAAAGCAGATGGAAATCCCCCATCTTCAGCACTCTTCCCCAAACCTGTGATCTTGTGGCCATGCCAGCCAGGCTCTGATTTTTGTCCTTCGAGTCTAGCCCTGAAGTGCTTTGGAGACCTCCAGGGTATGTGCCAGCTCCAGGTCTCCGTACCCATCCTGGCCTCTGGCTGCTTGGTTACACCGATACCCCCTTCTTTCATATACAGCTGCCTGGAACGTGAATCTGTCCAACCGTCCCTCTTGGCCTAGTTATCCACCCTGACTGGTAAATGAGAAGTGGCTGTGAGCCTGGACAGTGCTGCGGAGCCACTGTACCACTCATGTGTGCCCTGGGCAGTAGCTTATGCCTGGACCCCTCCCAGCCCAGCTACCTTGTTTACCTTCAGTCACCCCAACCTTTCATCCCGTCTGTAACCCTAAGCCCCAGGCAATAGTACCAGTCTCACCATTACAGTGAGACCGGCCATTGGACTTATCATGGAGCAGACAAGTGACCCAGCAGCTTTCCTGGATGAGAAGGATTTGCTTTGATTACCACAATATCAAAGACTGGGCTGTGCAAATTGCATCCTCTCGTCTTCCCGGAACTCATCCCTCCGACATGGGTTTGAGGTCTTATGGGTATGTGAGTGTGATGAGGATGGAGAGAGGAATGGAGGGATGTGTGGGGGTGGGGCTGGGGCTGAAGTCTCTGCCCCACACCTCCTGGTGCTCAGTCCTTCCTCCTATCTCACTTTGTAGTCCCTTCTGCTTGCAGACCCAATGCCTGAAGGAGGCTGATGCAGGACTCCCTTCCAGTGAAGAAAAAACCCTCTTCTCCCTTTCCCCGGTGCCTGAGGGGAACCGAGGGAAGGCAATGAGGGCATCCCAGCTTGCGGATGAGGTCAGTGGGAAGGGGATGCCTTGCTCAGTGCACAAGAAGCAGATATCCTGTTGCTGCCCAGGGTCTCTGGCTCATATTTCCTCATTAACTGAGAACGCTGCTTGTTTGCGGGTGACTTCCAGATGTTTCCATTCTCCTCACAGGGGCCATGAGCGTGCATACCTCGTGGGTATGGGAAATACTGCCAGCAGTGGGGTGGGGGACAGACTCCTGCCATGATGGAGAGGGGGCTCCATAGGGCTCCCTTGTCCCAT
>NW_020897714.1:18885955-18933005 GCF_003984885.1 Neopelma chrysocephalum
CACCCTGGGGCAAGGGATAGGTGTAAGGCACCCAGTGTCTTGCCAAGAGCATCTCTGGTCTGATGCCAGCTCTGGCTTTGTAGGCACTGGACCCCTCATGCCCTATGGTTTCTTCATCAAGATGATTTCTCTCTGGCAGCATGTGCTGGGCCTGGCTCAGCCCATTTTTCAGACTGTGCTGTGGGTCACCCACACTGTGCCTGCAGCCTTTGAGATAACCAGGAAAAGGGATCAGAGTGCTCTGATTCCCAGCATGCTTGTGCTGCACTGGGGAAGGAAAGCGGGTAGGTTGTCGTGAGCACCACCAGGCAGGCAGCAGCATTGAGTTAGACCCACTCATGCTAGAAGAGGGGTAGACCAAGCTCTGTAAAAGCCCATTTCTAATTTCCTCCACTGATTCCTCCAGCTCCCCTCCCCTGGAGCAGTAGGAGGCTGAAGGAATGGGATTGACCACGTCCTGCTTGTGGGATTTGCAAAGGGGGAATGTGTGCTTTTCCCTGGGGAGCTGGGCTGGGAACTCAAAGTCTCAGGGTTTGCCAAAGCCCAGGAGGAGGTACGGATGAGTTCCCAGGCTTGTTGGCGGATTGCCTCCCTCCCTCTGCCCATCTCCTCCTATCCCAAATGTTTTCATCTTTCTTCCTCCCCCCAGACTTCCCAACTTCATCCTGGTATGCTAGTCCTGTTTGCTGGTCAAGGACGTGGGGTGCTGTAGGGGTGTTGTGGGTTAGAGGATGGAGGGACAGACCCAGGACATACCCTGATCTATGTTCTCCCTCTGACTTTCCCCTGGGCACAAAGGAGAGGGAAGGGGGGGTTGGGAGGTGGTTGGGAGGGGAGGGAGGATGTTGCATAAACCAGAAGCAATCCAGGAACAGCTGCCTGTGGCCTGGGAACACCTCTGTGATTTCAGGTTCTAGGAAAGGAGATGTAAATATATATTAATATTTATATTTATGTATGTAGACTACATCTCCCCAGAACACCCCCTTTCCCCCCCACTTGATTCTCCAGTTACTTTTCACAGACCTTGTGAAAGTTTATGCAGGAGGGACTGGGGAGAGGGCTTAGATATCGGTTTAGTGCTTGGAGTAGCAGCTCTGTGCATGTGGGCATCTGGGGGTCACTTTGGCCTCCCCCCAAATATGTTCCTTTGGCAGGATAAGAAGTGGGAGCACATCTGGAGGAGTTTAAAGCCTTTGCAGGCTGGAGGGAGCTTGTTGTTGGGGCTGGGAGAGAGGTTGTTGGGATGGGAGAGAAAGGGGGAGATGTTGAGGGTAGAAGGGATGCAGTCAGGAAGGAGGAAGCACAGGGAATGGAGGTGAGGAGCAGGAAACAGAGGGCCTCTGGGTGGAAAGACCCTTTTGGAGATGAATTGCGTGAGGAGGTAGGAAAAGGTGTTTTGGGGAAAGGAGGAGCTGGGAGATCTCAAAGGAAGGGAGTAGGTCCCAGGGCTGGTGTGGCATGGGAGAGGGGGTGGTCAAGGAATGGGGTATGCATCCATAGAGCAGAAGGGGAGCGGGGTGCAGGAATGAGGAAGGGCAAGATGTGTGAAGAGAAGACGTGGGGATATAGGGAAGGAGGGCCGGGGCTGAAGAGATAAGTCATCCATGTTGGGAGAGGGGGACTATGCTTGGGGAATGTGTCCTGGTCAAAGGGAAGAGGTGAAAACCAGGGGAATGGTTGGATACAAGGCCTGGACAGCTCTTTCATCATAATGATTTTGCCTGTCCATCCAGCCTGTGTATTTTTGGCCCACGGAAGGAAGGGGGTGGGAATGCAGAGGGAGCTAAAAATAGGGGTGTCCCTGCCCATTCCCCCAAGGCGGGCATCCGTCTGCCTGCCTGCCTGTGGGGTTGCTGCGGGATCTGGAGGAGGGGAGCAGGTCCAGCCTTCTCCCCATGGCGTCTGGCTCTGCTTTTGTTTGTCTCACAGCCCTACAGGGACAGGAAGAGGCTGCTGGGCTGGGGAACAATGGCTCATTCTCTGGGAGTCTGCGCCTGCCGAGTAGCGATAGGGGGGACGTGGGATGGTGGCCAGAAGGCAAGCACAGCCTCCTAGTGCCACTGCTGCAGGAGTTTTTACCCCAGAAGATGATGGGGTCCACTAGTGGGATGCAGGGGGACCTTCCCCAGCCCATTCCTCTTCTCCAGACTCAAAACCAGGTTCCTCCAGGTCTGCCTAGTTGGAGAGAGAATGAGAGGCTGACTCTGGTGGGTGCACTTTATGGAGGAGACAAGGGAGGCAATGCTGGCAACTCAGAGAGCGGTGGGAGCATGTCTCCAACTAGCACTGGGAAATGCACTGTTTTGCAGCCTCTCCTTGAGCCTATGAAACCTGGAGTGTGGTTGGAGCTGGCGTCCCCCAGTGGGAATGTCCCCAGCTGGGGTCAGGGAGGTATTTATCTGGGAGCTGTATTGTGCCTCTGTCCTGGCTGTCACTGTGCTCCCTGAGGCAGTGCCAGTACTGCTGGTGGAAGCTCTCTCCAAGCCCTATGCTCCCTGCTGTCTGGGAGACAGCCAAGGGGCATGGATATGTGTGCATGGTGGGGGGTGATAAATTCTTTTATCCCACCTCTTTCTTCTCTAGACCCTCCTTTTGTGTCAGTGTCTCTCCTGGATGTTAGATCTGACAGCGTGGTGCTGGAAATGCCCCAGGGAGAGTCTCTCCCCACACTTTTCCAGGCTTGCTAGGGATGAGAGGAGGTGGTGTTAGCACCTGAGGTAGGGGAGAGGCTAGGACATATTTTGCAAGGGGTGAGCAAGGAGGGGACAGAAGAACTTCCCTGTTTCCAACCCCCTTTTTTCAAGGTCTTGGATACTTGGGCTGAATGCTTGCCAGGGCTCCTCTTGTTTACTCAGCCGGGGAGCTGACACATCCAAGGTCTCTGCTGACTCCACTTTCCCACATGCTGCTGGCGGGCGCATTCCAGGGCAGAGTGGAGATCAGCACAGAGGCATACCAGAGGTTTCCATCTGGGATGCCATCCCCCCTCCCTGCTGTCCTCAGGCATCTGGCACCTCCTGCCAGGTTGTGAAGAGCAGGCATCAAATCTGGCCAGCTTCCTGGGTCTTTAAAAGCCGGGGCTGGCACAGAGCCCAAGCATGGATGGGGACCCCAGAAACAGGGACCTACCTCTCAAATTGAATGCCTTCAGCAAGGCTCTGTTCTTTCTGCTTCCCTCTGCAGATCTCAGTCCTGCTCCCCGTAATGACCCATGGGAGATGTGTGGAGGGGCAGGGGATGCCTGTCTCAACTTAGTCCTCCCTAGAGGGACCTGGGGGAAAGGGATAACACCCTCCTAGGCAGCAGTCCAGCCTTTTCATTTTAGGATGGGCCCGTATTCCTGTGGCTGGGTTTAGCAGCACTGGGCTCTGCAGCCGCACACTTCTCCTGCAGGCACCGGCTCTGGTCACTCCTGGGCAGCAGCCCAGACCTGGTGTGGCTGCCTTTGGTTTTAGGAAGAAAGGCCACAAAGCTTTTAAAAATAAGCATGGCCCTCACCCTGTCATTTAGGGTGGAGGTTTCTGTCCCAGCAATGCTCCCAGCTCTACCAGGGCAGCAGGCATCTTTGCCTCCTCCAACCTCGGGTTGCTGCTGTCAAAGGACCACTATGACCTTTTCTTTTCCCCCACAGGCCGGCCCACAGAGGCCCCTTTACGCCCAGCCCCAGCGTCTGGAAGAAGGGGCCTCGTCTCCCTCCCTGGCTGCCACAGGAAATGCGGAGCCTGGAGGTCAGGGGCCAGCCGGCAGCTCCTCCCGTGGAGGCCAAGCAGCCCAAAGCTGGGGCTTGCATCATGTGGCGCCCGCCAGAGAGGAGGGGAGGGAGGCAGAGCCATGGAAGGCGGAGGGAGAGGGCCAGGCTCTTCCTGTTTATGTGACTACCAGACCCCCAAGAAAGGGAAAGGACTTGGAAAGCTCATTGCTCTTGTGTGAGCTCCAGCAAGCAACTGTCTGTGGCTCTTAGCCCAGGGATCGCATCTGTGGGGCAGGGTGTGACTTCTTCCCAGGGGAAACAGGCATCCAGCTCCAGGGAAGGCTAGAGTTACATTTGTGGGCCTTGAAAACCTCTGGTGTAGAGGGGAGGCTGCAGTTAGCTTCCTGGGAAGTGAGGGACAGCTCCTGCTACACCCCAGGCTTTGATCCTCCTGTGGTTTTCTCTGACTTTTGCTGATGCTGGTCTCTGGGATGGTCTGAAGGGCAAAGAGCCACTCAGGCCAAGACGAGGAGATAGCTGGATATTTTAGCTTTGGGACAGAGGAATGGGGAACTCTGGGAGTGCCAGGCATGGAGGGGTGCCTAGGGGAGGGTTACAAATCACAGCCTGTTCAGCCACAATGGCTCCAGCACAGATCCCATGCAGCAGACAGAAGGGCTGCAAGACCTCCCACATTATCTAGGGTCACATCCTGCAGGGCATCTGGTGTGGCCATGGTGGTATGTGGAAGAGGAAATGAGACCCAAGACGCTGTGCTCTTGTCTACACCTCTGGCACCTAACTGCTCTGGCTTAGGTCATATCTGTACCAAATTTGTTGTGTCTCAGCTTTGGTTTGTAGTCCTTGGCCCACACTAAGCATGGGTTGAGGGGTGCTCTGTGCCACCTCTGACAGATGCCCTGGAGGACACACCATTAGACAACACTTAGAGGAGCAGAGGGGAGTTATAGCCCCTTTGCTGTCCCAGAGGTAAGCCCAGGCCTGGCTTAGTGCAGCAGCAATCTCCAGTCAGCTGTAGGATAAGAATAGCTGGGCCCAGTGTAGGTCACAGAATCGTAGAATCACAGAATGGTTTGGGTCAGAAGGGACCTTAAAGTTCACCCAGTTCCAACCCCCCTGCCATAGGCAGGGACATCTTCCACTAGACCAGGTTGGTCAGAGCCCCATCCAACACTTCCAAGGATGGGGCATCTACTGCTTCTCTCAGCAAGCTGTTCCAGTGTTTCACCACCCTCACAGCAAAGAATTTCTTCCCTTATCTAAATCTGCCCTCTGTCAGTTTGAAGCTATTCCATGAAAAGGCTTGGGAAAGGCCTCAGTAGTCATGAGTAAAGAGCCCTGGCAGGTTTGCGTGGCAGGAACAGGCACAGCCCTTGGCTCCTCACATCCTTCCCTTTGCAAGGGCTCCAGTTTAAGGCCACGCTGACCCAAAGCGTTTGGGCTTTGCCCAACCACCTCCTTCCCCACGGGGTTGGATGGTGCGGTGGTGCCACCCTATGGCCCTGGAGCAGTGTTACAAGTGCTGGTGGCACTTGGCTGTTCTTTGCCCTCTCCAGAGAGGCTTTGTCCTGTTAGCATGAATTCAGCTCTTTTCCCTGTCCATGTCCTGGACAGGTTTGCTCTCCAGTCAAGGGGAAAAGGTTCTGGTGTAGTCCTGACCTACTGAAACCCCAGAGAATTCTCAGCATGCCTCCCTCTCTTGCCACTGCATTGCCCTCCAAGGACAGTCAGGTATTCCTGGGACTAGAAAACCACCAAGCTTGGGCTGGTTTCCCAAACCATGAACTACAAGACCAGGTTCACAGGTGAACCAGGATCTGCTATCTGACAGTGGCTGCTGGAGCTTTGATGTACTGCAGACTGGAAAGCCAACATGCCTTCTCCCATGCACCGCCAACCCATGCCCTCAAAGCTTCAACTATTGTAGCAGAAGGGAGTTTTTTGGGACTTCATTTATGTTGCTTATGGAGCAAATTTGCTGGTAAGTCTGAAAGAGCAGCAGCTTCCTTCCCTGACACATGAATCCTGTCAGTTTCCTTGGTGTGGCACATGTTTAGTCTAATGAGTGTTATGAGATGGTACGACCCCTCCTGCCTCCATCAGCATCTGGCCAGTGTCAGCCCGACAGTGACTCAGGGAAATGTAGCAGCCAACCACCCTGGGGCATGCTTATGTGCCAGCCCAGGAGAGGAGACATACAGGACTTTGATTATCACAGAGAGGAGGAAGGGAAGATGGAAGTGGTGTTTTCTATCTATGCTTCTTCGTTTCGTCCTGTTGAAGCTGCATGAGGGACCAGAATATTTTCGAACTGGGCTGAGCAGGGCTCCCAGCTGAGCAGCTAATCCCTTGGTGGCAGTTAACAGAGTCTCAATTCTGAGTGTTTGCAGGATCTTTATTCTCAAGACCTTTTTTCCAGGATAGTGATGAGGTCATACTGTGATTAATGCTTTGAATGTTGTTTACATGCAAATCTGCCCCAAAATTCTGTCCTAAAAGGTGGAAAACACTTCATATTTCTGTTTGACGTCCCAGTTTCAAAGGGGGCTCTGTGCAGCACCCAACAGTTGGGTGAGGTTGGTGTGATCACATTGACCTCTGGTGGCTGCAGCCTTGGCGTGCAAGGAGGCACTAAGGAAAACGGGGCGGGTTTGGTGAGCTGCTGCCTGCTGCAGCTGAAATGCCGCTGGGTTTATTGCTTCTCTAGGCTCCAACCCCTATCACCTTGCCTCTTGGACAGTCGTTTGTTTTCTTCCCAAAGCAGGTGTGATTTACCCATCTTTGTGTGTACATCCTCAGTCCATGTGGTTCTCCTCCCTGAGAAACAAATTCTGCTTGAACGTACACCAGTAAAAAACAAAGGCGGGTCCTTTGTTGAAGAGTTGAATTCACTCCTGGTTTCTAAACAGTGTGGGTCATATCTGGAGAGAGCAGACACTACTCCCCTGTATTCACTGTAACCTCTGTGTGTTTAGACCCTTCTTATGCAGTGGAGGGCAGACTTTAGTGGTCCTCTTGTGAAGTGTGATGCAGAAGCAGCCAACCAGATTGGATTCACAATGAGCAGTGAGATGGACTCCCAGCTGGCCCATATTCTGAAGACAGAGGGAAAAAAAAGCTGGGACCAATCCAATAGGGATAATGCTTTAAGAATAAGGCAACAGCTGCTGAGGTGGCAGCCAAGCACGAGACTTCCAGGCTCAGCCCTGCTGAGTTGGAACCCCTTTGCCAGGGCTAGGTGGGGAGCTTTGGAGTGAGAAAGCTCATCCTAGTGACTCTAATCCATCCTTCTGCTCTAATTCATGTCTTCCTTGCCACCCTGCACACCTCTGATGCCCTAATGAGGACAGAGATGTGTTGCCAATACCTTACCAAAAAGATCCCACATGCTTTTGCCTCCTGTAGCTCCAGGCAATGGGTGTGTTCGTGTGGTGAGGGGGAGGAATGCTGAAGGAAATATTTGCTTGTTTTGCTATCTCCACATACAGATACATTTCCTTCCTGCTATAAAGGCCACTAATTTTTTTTGAGGGGGGACCTCATTTCTCCTCCCTTCTGCAGTCACCACTGTGAAGGGAATAAACCACTCTCAGCATGCCGCAGCAGTTCTAAGTCTGCTATGAAAAGTGTTGAGGAGAAGACAGTCAAAGTCCTTGCAAAGGTTGTTAATATAAACATTGAGTTTGATGAGTGTCATCAGGAAAAGGTTTTTTTTCCATGTGCATTAACTAATCTGGTGTGAAGCAGCGTATGAGCCGATTAGATCAGGCTGGAGTCGATAATTCTGTTTCACAAGTTGTTTTGCATTTTTGGCATTTGTTTTTGTTCCACACAGGAACAGAAACTGTAGAGAGTTTTTTCACTACACCAAATCATGTTGGGACAGCTATTGCAGGGTGGAAGTTATTATTAGGGGGATTATTTCAAACTTGCTTCCTCCAGCTGACTTGGGAAACCACCCTGGAGACCTTAGCAAACCTTCCCCCTAAAACTTCATTGGAAGCTGTAAGTCTTTGCAAATCACCAGGCTGCAAGAAGAACGGCATATTTTGATTGAGAAAAAAAAAGACCAAGCAAGGAATACATCGTTGAAGATGTTCTGCGCAGCTCACCTTATGGACACTGTGTGGGTTGGCAGTATCACAGTAAAGATACTGTGCTTCCCAAAACCCAGGGTAAGACTTTACAAAGCATCTAAGCTCAGCATCTGTAGCTGCAGCTTGAGCTTTATACTGATGGCATTTTAGCCACACAATCAGGAATTTATTGAATTCCTTCCCCGCCCTTCCTAAAGCTGTTTCCAGGAGGGGGCAAACAATGCAGTACTGTGGCATACTCAGCCCTGCTCTGAGCAGAACTGGCTCGCTCACCTTGGAGGGATCCCACTGACCTCTTAGTGCTATCGGTCAGCCCCACACCGCAAGGTCCTGCAGAAAACCCAACAGCCTGTCACACTCTGTGGGCCACGTGTGCTAAGCCCTTCCTCTGGTGGTGGAAAGGACATGGGGCTTACCATTTGCTAGCTTGTCGTAGGTTTCCTGTGTGAGCTAATGTGGCTTGGAAAGTTTTACCAGTGTGACTATTTTGGATAGGACTTGAAAAAAAGCAACAAACCCAATCAACAACCCAACAACAAAAAACACACCCAAACACACCAATGACATTCCTAGTATGAACTCAAGTGTGCCAGAGCAAAAGTAACTGCTACTGGTAAAGCTATTTTGGAACTGTGATACCTGGCTGTGAGCATGTACAGTCTGATGGAACTGTGTATCTCCAACAAATTGGGGTTGTCTTGTTCGACTGCAGCTTCCCTAAAAAGGGTGAGCTTTGCATCTCTGTGCCTCTACACCCTGGCCAAAAACAGGCATGGAACATATTCTTCCTCTCAGGAACTGTCTGTCTGATCTGTTGGGATCAGCTACCAGCTCAGAGCCTTTAGGGGTGGTCTGCTGGCTCCTAGGGTACCTGCTGAGCTCAGAGACTCTCCATGAAGGAGAACAGCTAGTGGAGCTTGTAAGAAAATAAAGGACATTAGTCATTTAGTCAGTCTAAGGACCTGTCCTTATTGAGGTACCATTCAATTATTGAATTATTTATTTTTTCTTGGACTTGGATATCTGAGACCCTTCTGTGGGCAAGCTAGGGTGAAGATAGTTCTTCAGCAGTTCTTGATGTGGGACCTGCTCTGTCTGATGTCTGAGTGCTCTGAGTCACAAAGCATGGCAGCCACTGCCTGTGGGGTCAGGGTGGGTGGAGGAAGAGGATTTCTTTGTCATTAGCCTTGAGTTTGTCTCTCTCTGTGTGAATGAGAGAAACCAACTCTTGCTTTGGGACTTTTATCAGGATTGGGAAGATCTTATCTTCTATCACCACATAATTCAGGAAATTGTTTCACTAGAGAGGGAGAGAGACCAGGGTTGTTTGTGAGAGAATAACTAGCAGGCAAAAATTGACATGGCCTGAGTCAGAGCAGGTTCCCAACAGGCAGCCTTGCTTGTACTTGCTTTTGATCTCTCAGCTGGATGCTTCTGGCTGGAGGTAAGGGCTGGAGAGAGGAGCTGTGCCCTGCTGCTAGTGGTCCTGAGTCAGCACGTGCTCTTTGGGCACAAGCTGTGCAGCGCTGGGCTTACAAGGGAGGCGAAGGGGCTGTTGGGACCTCTTGCAGGGGGGGTGAGTCAACAGAAAATTCATGTGCTCAGGGTGTCAACCAGTGCCTGTTGGGATGGATGCCATTCAAGAGCAGTTTGCTGAAAGCCCCACGTGCGTGCACGTGCCCAGTGTTTGTTCAATATCTTTGTGTATTTTGCAACAAAAAGGCCGTGTGCTTCGTGGCATTGCACAGGTACACTCACAGTTCTCAGGTGGTAGTTTTGCTTGATCTTAGAACTTAGCAGCACCGGGAAAGGGTCTTGCTAAAGCCTCTCTTCCCTCAAATCACCTTACTGAAGCTGGTGCAGGAGGCCTGTGTGGACCAGAGGGGATGCATCTGCCACCGGCCCTGGAGGAAAAACAAATGAAGAGGTTCAACTTGGGTGCAGCAGGAATCCTTTAGGGAAGGGAGTCCAGTTCATACCTCAAGATTGTTCCAGACTCCCCTAACTTTCATTTCTTCACTTATCTGAAGGAGGAAAGATTTTCATGCCAAGGTGGGGTCTAGAAGCTGCACTGTTGGGGTGCTGAGGGCACCTCCCTTTCAGGAGTGTGTTGGCAGGGGTAGGACCAATATAGGGCTCAGCAGTACTTTGGGCTACCCTGTGGGCTGACCCAAAGGCTGGGTGAAATTGGGGAATTCCCACTTCTTATGAGCTTCATATTGCATTGGGAATTTCTTCCATAGAGCCTGCACTGTCTGTCCTGGCCACTGAGGTCTGACACAGCTGAGAGTGATGAAATAAGAGTGAGATAGGGTTGCTAGAGAAAATTAAAAACACCTTAGCCTCGAAGAGGGAGGTATATGATGTTAGGACTGGCCCATGGTGTCCAATTCCTTCTCTCCAGAGCCCTCTGTCCTAGTGGTATGCACAGATACGAGCAACTGAGTACATGGCAGATCTGGAGGTTACTCTGTGCAAACTCTTTGGGATGCTGTGTGGACACACAAGTCCACTCGGGCCAGAGGAAGGCTTTCCCGCATCCCACCTGCATCCCACCCCTGGGAAACTCAGTGCTGGGTCAGGCTGGGGGTTACAAGCCCCTGCATGCCCTGGAGTACATCCAACACGCTGCCCCGGGGTGCCTCCACGCCCAGTTCCACCCACGGACACAGATGAGGACTGGAACCAAAGTCTAGCCTGCGGGACCTTTTCTTGCCCTGGATCAGGCTTCTTTCCAGCACCCTCAGTTTTTCCCCTCGCTTGGATCCCTCCTCCATCCAGAGCCAGCCCTACACCTGTGGTGACCTGGCTACAATTTCTGGAGCCCTTGAAGCAAAAAAAGCCCCTCCTTACAAACCTCTTCTCTGCAGGCAGAGCTGGGGCGGGGGGGGGGGGGGGGCCTGCGCGTTGCCCAGAGAGCCGCCCATCGTGCCCGGGTACAGCCCCGGCCAAGCCGGTTACCCCCCACTTCCCCCGCCCGTCTGTCGGGAGGTGAGGCCGGGTGAGTTTCGGAAGGGAAGTGGCTAGCGAGCCACATCCTTCCGGGGAGCAGCTCCATCCCGAGGCTGGGGAGCAAGGGGGGTTAGAAGGACGGGACACACGCAGAAAAGAACCCTTCCCCGGCTCGCCCAGGTGAGGAGCGGCCGGAGGCTCTCAGAAACCGGGAGTGGCCGACGGGGATCCGCCCCCGCCCCGCCGGTGAGTGCCCCCGCGACCCCCGGTGGGCAGAGATAGGCTGTCCATAGCCCAGGGGTTTGCCTGTTCCCTCCCAGCCGGCTGGAAGAGGGAGGGTGGCAGGGAGGGAGGGAAAGAGGGTGGGAAAGTGCGGCGGGGTGGGGAGAGCGCTTCAGACACACCTGCCGGGCGGTGAGGTGGAGGCGCGGAGCGGAGCGGGAAGCAGCCCTCCCGACGGCGGGAATGGCAGGTAAGGGGCGAGCTTCCGCCCGGGAGCGGGGTCCCGGGGGCGGTGGAGCCCCACTGTGCCCCCTCTCCCGCGGAGCTGGCGGCTGTCGCGCCCATCGGCATCGCCCCAGGGAGTGGGTTTCGCGTGGGCTCGGGCTGGGGGTGGTGGTGGTGGTCGGGGAAATGTTTGAGCCACTTTTCCTCTTCCTCGGCCACCTCCTCAGGAATGGCCTCCGGCTCGGCATTTCTCGAACAGCGCCTTCGGAGTGGCGAAAGGGAAGCGCTGTGTCGCTCCGCCCGCCCCGCCGCGGGAGGAGAGTACTCCGGGCGGGAAGGGGGGGTACTCCGGGAGCGAGGGGGGTACTGGCTCCTAGAATTTTCTGCCCGCCCCCACCCCACCGCCCTCCCGCCTCTCCCTGTCCGCCGAGCCTGCCTGCCGAGAAGCTGGTCGCTGCTTCCAGTTTCTTGGAGAAACACTTCGATAGTGATAAATCTGTAGCCAAGAAGCGGAGTTCAAAACAGCGCAACTGTTTTGACAATCTGTGTTGCGTCCTGCTGTTGCGTCGTCCTCCTGCGTACTTGTGTCCGTGTGGCAAGCGACCCTGTCTCAAATGAGAGTTTAGTTTCTGCAAGAAATGCTGTTTTTGTTCAACCTTGGACAATCCAGAACTGTATCTGTATTTAGGCTCTTAAGCTCTTAGACGCTGGAAACGAGACACTTGAGTATTTTTTGTGGAATCGACAATTCTCTTTTCCTGATGTTCTTCATCCACCAGACCCCAAGCCTCCTTTGTTTGTGTTTGGAGGATTAACTTCTGCACAGTTCTCTCAGCCATCCTCCTTGCTGTGCTACTTGTCTGTCTGAAATAGCATGATATTCTCACCACAAGAAAAGAAAAAATCACAACCCCAAAACCCAAAGAAAAGGACAAAGATTGAGACATTTCCTTCCCCCATGCAACATGAACCTCTACACCGCCCCGGCGATGTTTGTGTGCCTAGGGTACGAAAGCTGGATTTGATGCCAGCACCAGAGTGGCAGGTGACCGTGCGTGCTTTCGAGGAGTGATGGCTTCTAAGTCTCAGCAGATCTTTGCTGTGCTTTGCCTTGACAGCTAAAAGGATTTGTGGTGGCCTGTGGAGCAGATTTTATTTCTGAAGTGAAAATAGATAATACTGGTTGAGTTGATCCACAGCTGGGGAGAGAGCTCCTTGCATATACCTGCTCCATCACAGCTTGTAGGACTTAATGGAGCAGGTTCATTATGGCTTTAAGGGGTTTCAGCCCATTGACTTGAGGATCCCTCTTGTTTTATTTGGTTGGCAGAGTGGTTGTCTTGTTGCTATGTATTTTCAGGACTCCATACTGCTATGTGGAAGATATGTGAAAGACATGCTTATGTGATTCCCCCCTGATTCCAGTACTTGTAGCCAAGCTGCTCTTTGGAATGGTGCCCTTGAGAACTTCAGTTTGGTCACTGATGCTTGGGGCATACACAGGGCAAATAAATCCCGAGGGATTCATTCCCGAGCCTTTCCAGCCCCACTATGAGAAAGCACGTCCCAGGCTGTGAAAACTCTTGGTCCTGAGAGTTTCCCATTCTCAGGGATGGGGAAAAAGGGATGATGTGTGATGGTTGGGGGGAGTTTAAGAATGCTTCAGGGATGAAGATGTCATCTTCCCTGGACTTCCTACAGTAAATTTCCTCCCTTAAGGCACCACTTGCCTTCTGCATATCTAAGGCCCTAGGTGGACACTCAAGATCCTGCTGAACCGATTTGTATGAAAAATGTCTTCCAATGTATCTGAGTCCCATTTGCAAGACTAACAAATCATTTGCAGAATCATACCTTGACCCATGTTTTCCCATGCCTACTCACGCCTTCTGTGCTCCTCCACCATTTCTTGTCATTTTATCCTTTCCTTTTATCCTTCCAGCTGTGGAGAATGCCCCTCTCCGAGCCTGCAGCCTCTCAGAGCAGGAGGAGGAAGAAGACTCCATCTGGGAGAAGATCGAGAGTGCACGACACCAGCTGACCCGCTCCCTGAACCCGGCGAAGCTCACCCCATACCTGCGCCAGTGCCGCGTGATAGATGAGCAGGATGAGGAGGAGGTGCTGAACTCCTGCCGATTCCCTTGCAAGAGCAACCAGACAGGTGGGAGAAGACACAAACTTGCACTTAGTGTGGCCTGGTTTGTGGGGAACAACCTGTTTTTGATGCACAGTGAAGGCTACCCAGCATGTGGTGGTGGCTTCCTGCTCCCTCCCACTGCTCTGCTACTTCAGCTTTGTTGTTCTCTGAGGTGCTCTGCACCCAGACCTCCCTCTCATCCTCTGTGGGCCTACCCCTGCATGCACACAGATGAGGGCAGTGCTCTCACCCCATTCTCTCCTCTAGCCATTCCCATTTTTGTAGATGGAAGTAGAACTGGTAGAGATGCTACTTTCACATCATGAAGCTGGGCTATGCTGTTTTCTTTCTGTTTTGCACAGAATTCATCCTAACTCTTTCCCTTCTTCCAGGTTACCTGATGGACATCCTTCGGCGCCGTGGAAAGCGAGGCTATGAAGCCTTCCTGGAATCCTTGGAGTTTTACTATCCAGAGCACTACACACGGCTAACGGGGAGGGAACCAGCCCAGCGCTGCTCTATGATCTTGGGTAGGGGCTGGTCTTCTGTTCTCCCTTCAGTTGCTGCTTGCATGGGGAGGGCCAGAAATCTGTGCAGGTGCATGTGCATGTGCCTGCATGAAAACCAGGTTCATGTTACTGGTGTGTGAGGAACCCTGACAGCTCTGTGCTCTGCAACTGTCAGGAAGGGGGCTACATGTACAGGTGTGACGGACTGTGGTGCTGTAAGCCTGGGACAACAATGGCTGCAAACCCACAGGAGAGCTTGGCACCTCTTGGTGGAAGACAATGTTGGGCAGATCTGTTTTTTGGGGTTGTCCCTGTTTCAGCAACCAGGAACAGATTCTCCTTTGTCTCCCCCCAGATGAAGAAGGCCCTGAGGGACTAACTCAGTTCCTAATGATGGAGGTGAAGAAGGTGAGGGCTCAACGGAAAGAGCACCTGCTGAAGGAACACCAGCTCCAGGTGAAAAACCAGGCTTTGGAGCAAGAGCAGGTCCGGCTGGAGCAGCAGCTGAAGGAGCTTCTCAAGGTGCAGGAGCGTTGCCAGCGGCTTAGAGAAGAGTGGGACTCCAACAGTGTGGAGCTGCTGAGGCTGAAGGATGAGAACTACATGATGGCCATGCGCTATGCTCAGCTCTGCGAGGAGAAGAACATGGCCGTGCTGCGAAGCAGGGACCTGCAGCTGGTGGTATGATCCTGAGGAGCGCCAGGGTTGGCAGTGGGAGGTGGTGGGGGTCTGGCGGCTGAGAAGGATGCAGATGGATGTCCCCACGTGGTGCTCATGAGTGTGAAGGAGCTGATGGCAGGAGGGACGTGTGTTGGGGCTCATGCCCCTGCTTTTGATGGGAATGTGCCCTGCAGAGAGGCCGAGTCATGGGCACAGTGCAGGAGGCTCACCGCTGCCCTGGGGCAGCTGGAGATACATCACCAGCTCCTGCCACAGCTGGAGGTACATTACCTAGAGGAGCCAGAAGTAGGGGTGATTCCTTCCCTGGCATCTCTCAGCTTTCAACCTGGCCACTGGTACCACAAGATGCCCTGTCTGTTCCTGCCTGCGCTTGTTGCCCTGTGCTGCCTGCTCTGTCCAGGTGGCACAGGTAGGCAGCTGATTCTGTCAAGCTGTGTGCTTGTATTTACCTTTTCCCTGGGAAAGGGCTTGCGTTTTCCTCTCTCTAGTGAGGATGGTGGCTGTGCAGGCAGCTGCACTGGGTGCCTGTGTGCTGTCTGGAGCTGCCCAGCCCACCTTGCTGATCTTAGGAGCCTTTTGGCCCAGACTCCATCCCCCCAGCCGCTCCCCACCGCCTCCTCATCTCTCTCATGACGTTTGTAAGACTCATGCCCTGCATAGCTGAAGGAATTCGTGACACTGCATTCCAGCTGCCAAGCTCTCACCTCCAGCAAACATGCGCCCATTTCCTGCCTGGGCAAGGACAGCCCTACCCTGAACCTATTAATAGCTGACGATTTTCAGTGCTCTGCTGCCTCCTGGCATTCCCCCTACCAGTCTGGGCCTGGACCTCTCACACAGCCTTGTGATTACCTTTCATTCATTCTGTTCTGCCAGTGCTGGGATCCTCCCTTACCTTTTATGTGGTATTCCTGCCAATGCCAGCTCTCCGGGGCCTCTGTGGAGAAGGGAGGTGAATCACTTGTAGGTAACTTGGGCTGAAGAAATCCCCCTGGAAGCAGGGTCTCAGCCTGCCCTCCCCTCCTGACTCTGGGGTTCAGAAATGACTGGTTCCCAAAAGTCATTCTAGATCTTTTGTGCGGATTTACAGAAGTAATTCAGTTCCTGAATCCCTCCTTGGCAATTTTGGCAGTGCTTCTTGGTGGCTTTGCACCATTTCCTCTCAAAGCCTTACTTAGATGTAAAACTCCTGTTCTTTCATCAATCTAATCAGTTGTTATAGGTCTGTGAGGACCTCTCTTCCTCCTTGACAGCCTCAAACACTTCCCAGGCCAGAGGTGGCCTCCCCACACTGAATAGCCTCCAGTGTTTTTTTCTGCTGTGAATTTGTTTCTCAGCTGCTCTAGGAGCCTTTGAGACACTCACAGCTGCAGGCCCTGGCAGTGCATCAGAGGTCCCATGTCCACACATGGACCACCATGTACAAGGTCACTGGGGATGCCCCAGGGTAGCAAGAAAGTTGTTGCACCAAGAGAGGATCCTGAAACTGTATGTGCTCATGCAAGTATGTTGTTCTCCTTTCCCTGAGGGAAAAGCTTTTTTGTGCAGCTGTGCTGCTAACCCTGGCCCAGCGGTAGGATACTCCTTCACATGGTTGCCCAGCCTTTGCTTTACTCACCTCTAGGCCTGTTTTCTGCCCAGCGCCTTCTCTGCTGCACTCTCCCGCTAAGGCAGAGGTGCAGGGCTGTGTGTGTCAGACCGTGTTTCTTCCTTGGGTTACAGGTGGACCAGCTGAAATGCAAAGTCTCCAGCCTAGAGGAGGAGTGCAGCCTGCTGCGGAAACAGGCATCTGCGCTGCCCCAGCGGGAGGCGGAGGAGCAGGGCCCCCCTGACGCTGTGTCTGAGCTGTGGGCTGAGAACCAGCGCCTCACGGCATCGCTGCAGGAGCTGCAGGGCATGTTGCAGGTACCTGGCAGGGCAGGACAGGCTCCAGGTCACCTCCTTTCCTGGGCCACCCCCTGTGCTGGTTACATAGGCACTGGAAAGAGGGGGAAATCATTATTTTGGGCTGGCTTGTCCTGTCCTCTGAGCATATTGCATGGCTGTGGTGGCTGCCATTGCTTCTGGGTCTGGGTAGTGATGAGTCCTTGTTTCCAGCCCTGTAACTCTTGGATGTGCTCGCAGGTGTGACTTAGTGCCTTGGAGTGCACAGTAGATCAATGCAGGAGTGATGATGGCAGTTGTGCCAATCTGCCAGTCGTTGCCCTGGTCTGGTACTCCCTTGGTGCTTCTGGTGAGTGACAGTACCTTCTCACCTTCTAGACACCCGGTGAGGGTCCAGTGCCAGGCTCTGAGCAGATCCTGCTGGACATCCTGGAGCATGACTGGAAGGAAGCCCAAGACGACCGGCAGGATCTCTGTCAGAAACTCAACTCCCTGCAGAATGAGCTGCAGTGGGCTGAAGAGCTGAGGGATAAGGTAGAGCATCCATCACTGCCCCCATCACCATTCCCCCTCCTTGCACACCTAGCAGGGCCTGGAAGAGAGGGAAGGGAGGGGGCTGTGAAGCCACAGCAGTCACTTGCAGGAGGGCTAATGCTTGCTGCTTGCTGTTACCAGTACCTACAGGAGGTAGAAGATCTGCAGCTGAAATATCGGACGTTGCAGAAGGACTGTGATCTCTACAAGCATCGTATGAACACAGTGCTCCTGCAGCTGGAGGAGATCGAAAAAGAGCGGGACCAGGTAAATTGCTTTCCACCTCCCAGCAGGGCATTTGTCTCTGCTCTGGATACCCTTTCCTTCTCCAGTGAATCTTGTCCATCCATGCCAGGGTGGCAGTTCTCTGCCTTTTCTCACTTTAGCTCCTTGCAGGCAATCCAGAGCCGTGATGGGGTACAGCTACAATATTCCCAGAGCCTGATTGAGAAGGACCAGTACCGCAAACGTGTGCGGGCCCTGGAGGAGGAGCGGGATGAACTCCTAAGCAAGCTAAGCCAGGCAGAAGGGCTGAACAGCACGCTGGAGACACAGCTGCAGCGGTGCCAAGGCAGCCGCATCCTGGGCAAGGTGAGGGTGGCTAGAAAGAAGAGGGAAGAGAGAAGGCAGAGGGGTCAGAACTCATTTCTGGGGGATATAATGGGATGATGGAGTCCCTTCTCTCCCAGATGTGCAGCTCTTCCTACTCCCTCTGCTCCAACCTCAGCAGCACCTGGAGTCTCATAGACAACGCTACGACTGGACTCATGGATGCTCTGGGGACTTCTGTTACCCCATTCCCAGGGGATTCAGCTGTTCAGAGCATGGTGAGTGCTTGGCCGTGAGAGGCTGACCCTCAGCATGAAGGCAGCGGAGACCCACACTGCTCAGGAAGGGCATTTGGAGTGGGTTCATCATGGGGCTGTGACTTGGTGGAAGGCTGGGCGTGGGGTGGTGTGTAAGGTGTGAACAGATCTAGGTTGCAAAGCTTTGCTCTCTCAGTCTCTGACAAACTGGCCTATGTTGCAAAGTGTGCAGCACTCAGCTGAGTGGGGAAGAGGGGGAAGGAAAACTCTCTTTGTCCTGTATGACATGCTAGAAATCAACAGCCTTATGTAATATATTATCCTCCCCAAAATACTGTTTAATCTATGCATGCTTGGGGAGAAATCCAAGCTCTTTTGAATCCTGTAACAGCATCACATTTTTTTTAAGAGAGTCGGGTTCTTTCCTTTGACTCCTTGAACTATCATCCTAGAGCACCCAAAAATGGGCAGTCCCACAGGTTACTCACACCTCTAGGTGCTCAGTGGCTAGAAGTGAAATATAAGGGCAAGATTGGATATTCTCTTTATCTGCTACTGCTCCCACAACTTGTACGTTGCAAAAAGATGGGGATGCAGAGCCATGGATCTCTGTTTGAGCTATCTGCTTGGGAAAACAAGGTGCCCCTGGGAGTTTGGAAGGATGTAGGTTATCCCTAAAGATGGATGTGGTATCCAAGGAGCTGTTTGCAACCTGGTCTGATGGGAGGGGAGAGGTGGTGCTGGGTTGATGTTAGCAAGCATCTCTCTTTCACTCTGCCCAAGGACGTGACTCCTGAGAGTGAGAAGGATATCAACCGCCTTTCCACCTTCCCCTTCCCTCCTTGCGTTGGCTCCATCCTCCGTCGGCAGCGGGAAGATAGGTGCATGCCCTACAAAAGGTGATTGCTGGGAGCTACTTGAGTCTGTGTCTCCTCTGTGGGGTTTGTGGGGGCCAGGGAGAGCTGCCTGGCAGGGTTAGGAGAGAACCTGGAGTGGGAACTGAGAGTGGGAAGGCTGGCTAGGAGCTGTGTGCTGGCTGTGGGGGTGCTTGTAGGTGGCGAGGAAGCCTGTGGAGGTGGGATTGAGAACACAATGCAAACAGGCTTTGGAAAAGCTGCAGCCTTACAGATCCATTTTGTGTTTCCTTTGTAGCTTGTCCTGTGGCTCATTTAGCAGCATTGAAGATGGAACAGGTACCAGGGTGGGGGCTTTCCACAAAGAGGTTAGCTAAAAAGAAGTGGTGGCTGTGGGGAGAGGGGTTGGACAACTGACCCTCCCTCACACCTTTGTGCAGCTCAGTGTGGGGGCTCTGCAATTGTAGCAGGGTGCTATGGACCCACACATCCCCCCATGCCTTGTCAGGCACAGCAGCTGGAAAAACTGGCTTTTCCTCTGCAGAACAGGTAGCTATTTTATTCATGGAAAGCTGTGTTGATGGTGTGGATTTGGGGGAGTAGGTAACAGGAGAGGGAAATGCCCTTGCCTTGGTTTGTTATTGGATATTCCCTTTGTCTGCTACTGCCTGGGTGATGGGTTGTAAATCTTCTGGAGTAAAGCTCCTGATGCTGGCAGGTCCTGTGGTGGGCACTGGTGGCTGATCTCTGGGCACATCCAGGTGGCCCAACCTGCTGCTGCCTTCTGACCAAAATGCTGACAAAGGGAATGAAGATTTGCTTGTTGGAAAGCCCTTCCCATGAGGGTGACTGTTCAAAGCCTCCCTGCAGCCTCAATTTTCCAGTCAGATGCTAGAAAACAGCCAGGAGATGGTGACAGATCCTTGCCACCCTGAGAACATTAGCTCTCTGCAATGTTAGGAGAAGTGATGTGCTCCCTCTCTCCCTTTTGCTCTTTCCTAGGCAGCGGTTTTGCTAGCACCTTGCTTGGGGCCTCCTCCTCTTCTTCCAGCAGTACCTACACCAGGGTGAAGTCTGAGATCTGCTTGTCCACATTTCCCAGCCGCAAGGAGGTCACCAGGAGGTGACTGCTGCTCTCTAACCTAGGCACTCTGTGCCAGCTGCTTGAGGGGACATTTTGTGGTGTCAGGAGACCATGCCTGGGAGACCCTTCCTTTCTGCCTCTCCCCTTGCAGGCTCTTTCTCACTAGTGAGAGAGGAGAAAAATGAAGACCCTACAGTCCTTGCTTCCTAGCAGGACTTCAATTCTTGTACTGTCCCATTTGTTATGGCAGGGGTGGGGATGTTGCCCTGGGCTGGACATGCATATGTCTAGGTATGGAAAGGACCATGGGGGCCCAGCTTGGCTTCAGTGTTGGGGCTGGTGGGATGGAAAGGGCTGTGGGGGTTTGTAAGCTCTGTGTGCCCTGGTGATGGGTACACTGTGAATCACGAGCTCTGCACTGCAGTAAATACCCTGTAGCTGGACACAAGGCATGGGGGACTGGGTCTTAGAAAAGGCAGTAAACTTCAGTTGCCAGACTTGGCATTTCTCCTTGCCAGGTCACTGGTGGTACAGCTCACTAGTGTGGGTCACCCCAGCAACCTTTCACCCCAGGAGAAGAGGCTCGGATCAGACATCTCCATCCTTGGAGGGAACAGGACAGGGATTTATGTCCAGTGGGTCAAGCCAGGCTCACAGGTTGAGGATGCAGGACTCAGGGAAGGGTGCCGGCTTATTGAGGTGAGTCTGGGAAGGGCTCACTTTGTGGGTTTGCAAGGCACCTGGGATGTTGTGAGGGGTGTGAAGCAATCCCCAGTGCAAGCTGACCTCTACCCAACTTTAAGTCCACCTCCCTTTCTCTTGTTTCCCAAGACTGTTCCCTGCCTAGAGCTTTATACAGCACAAACACCCATCAGGTCTCATGGCACTTGAGTGTACCTGTGCATATAAAAATGCTGAGACCTTCTGAAACACTTCCTTGAGCTGTGGGTGGGGAGAAACAAAAATGAGTCACACAGTTAAGATGTGTATGTCCCTGGAGTTGTCTTTCACCTTTTAGGTTTTCAGAGCAGTTCGCATCCTGCACATGCCCATTGCAAAGCAATCAATTTTGGAGCAAGATCTCTCAGACCTTTGTGACCCTCCTGAGCTGCAGAGAATAATTGCTCTGAAGAAAGCTCCTGGAGGGAAGGAAGGGCATTTGTTTTGCTAAGAATGACACCACTTGAAATACAACTACACTGCTTGAATTAATATCCCACCTGTAACTGAAAACAAACCAGTGCTCCTGCTCCCACATGCATTCATGCACACGCATTTCCATTCATGGCAGTCCAGCATCCAGACTGGGTAGTGGCCAACAGCAGGTATTTCAGAGGCAGAGGAGGGAGCCAGAGGCAGACTGAGGATGCCTTGTCCTCAGGTATAGCTTTTCCCAGGCCGGTCTCACTCTGTAACATTTCTTGCGTAACCCTGATGGGTGAGGAAGCTTGGGGGGAGCCTGCTCTTCCAGACGTTCGGTCTAACAACATTGGGTCCTTGCTAGCTGAGGGTGCCATCGCTGAAGGAAGAGGTGCTTTCCCTGGAGAACTGCACACGGGAGGTTGCCTACCTGAGCCTGCTGCACTGGGATGAGCCCTCTAGTCTCATCTTTCAGCTGGACCTGGAAGGTAAGGTGCTAGCAGATGGGTCTCCTTTGAGCTTGAGCTCTCTACCTCCCGTTCTAGACCCTCCACCCAGCCCTGGAGATAAATCTCAGTTATTCTCTCTCCTCTCCTGTTTGGTCCTAGGCCACCATGTCTGACACAGGTTGGCTGTAGCTCCAGTAGCTTTCCCTGTCTGGTGTGACTTGTGCATCCTCTGAGTTACGGGATGGAGGTACAGACCTTCTGTCTGTTTGCCTCCTCTGCACCCCTCACCCCAATCTGTAGTGTCACAACTGTGCTGGGGACTGGCCTATCTTATTGGTGATGGTTGTCTCCTGTGTCACCACCTGCAGTGACCCATGTTTTGTGCTCCAGGATACCAGCCTCTGCGAGAAGCCCTGGAAGAAGGGAAGAAATTTTCTGGAGACTCATTCTACGTACGCACCAACCTGTCCCTCCTGGAGCCATCAGACCCTTATGCACTGTGTGTGAAGTGTCGGGAGATCCTCCATGTCACGGACACCATGCACAAAGGGCGTCTGGAGTGGTACTGCTCGCGCGTTGACCCCTTGACCATGCGGGACCTGGACAAGGGGACAGTGCCCAACTACAGCAGGTAACTAGGGTGAGGAGGAAGGCAGGGGGTACCTGCTCCATTTATCTGTGGTGAACATCCCCTAGCAGTCACGATGGGTGCAGACTGGCCTCTCAATGGTGTGGGATGCCCAAGCCTTGCATGGGGACCAGTGCGGTAGTGTTTGGGAGCCCTTGAGAGACCGGGAGGTTGAGTGATATACCTATGCTTCAGCAGGTCTATAGGGCTGGTGAAGAAGATCACAGCAGGCTATGGTCCCTGGGGCCTTTGGAGTTGCTTGAGTGCAAGCTCTCTGTCTTTTCAGGGCTCACCAGCTTTTGAAGATCCAGGAGAAGGGCCAGATGCCTGGGCAGCAGAGAGGCCACAGAAATAACGTAAGCCAAAGAAGCAGGTGATGAGAGCCATGTGAGAGCCATCCCACCACCTTAGCATGCAATCTGCCCCACTCTTTTGGTAAAGCAACCCATACAGAGGTGGCAGATGGGTTAGAAAGCAAAGCAGGGGCTTATAGCCCAGGCAGTGTTACTGCTCTGTGGCTGCTTTTCTACCACTTCCCCACATCTCAGGCTGAACCTAATGGGCAGCAGATCGAAGCCCGTACTTTTTGTAAGGGTGCTCCATCCTTTTTGCCAGCGGGTGTTCTGCAGCCAGTTCTCTGTGTGTGTGTGTGGGTGGGTGTGTGTGTGTGAAAAGGTCAATGCTCTCAGCCTTATTCTCTTCACTTTCTCCTCAGCTAAAGAAACGGGCCTTGGACCAACTGCGCTTGGTGAAATCCAAACCACAGAGGAGCCCAGAACAGCCCCCTCAGCAGCTGTGGCTGGACCCCTGCTCAGGTGAGCTGTTAGCCCTGCGCCTGCCCTGTCATTCTTGGAGACCCAGTTGTGCCCTGTGGGCACTGAAGGGACACTGGCATCTGGGATGCCTCAGTCTTTCTGCCCAGGATCCCTCTTATAGCTCTCCTAATGAAATTTTGAGAAGTTTGTGCATATTTAAAGTCTCTGTCCCTTTCCTCTGGTTTTCTGGGGCTTTCCATTGCTGCTGTCATTCTTGGGGTCATCTAACTTTTTATGGAGAATAAACTGGTGTGTAACTCAAGGGGGTCACAGGAAATGGGCAGGGGGTCCACATCTAGGGTTATCTGCCCATGAGCAAATGTTGTAACCGGGGTAGGATCTTTCCTGGGACGTGAGATGGTTGGTAGGTGCCTACATAATTCAAGATGAGGGGGTGGCACAGGAAGAATGGGATGATCTGTAGGCTCGTTCTCACCTTTGGCTTTCTCTTCTTCGCTCCTGTCTGCCAGACCCAGACATGAACCTGAAGCCTTACAGCCTGGTGCGCCCTGTAGTGGTCAAGGCACCCCGTCCTGTGGTGCTGTCACCAAACTGCATTGTACCACGGCTCATCAGGAACCTGCTGGACTTGCCCACCTCTCGCCTGGACTTCCACGTGTGCCCAGCAGGTAGGCACAAATGAGTGGTTGGCACATCCAGGGCTGTTTTAGTAGCCTGTGGCTGAATGAGGTAAAGAACAAGAGTCTCCTCCCTCCAAAGGCTACTTTCCCTTTTTATCTCCTGCCACTTCCTAGCCATACAGTGGGAAGCTAAGATGTT
Source organism: Neopelma chrysocephalum (assembly GCF_003984885.1). Taxonomy (NCBI): domain Eukaryota; kingdom Metazoa; phylum Chordata; class Aves; order Passeriformes; family Pipridae; genus Neopelma; species Neopelma chrysocephalum. Next base: position 18,909,468 of record NW_020897714.1, read on the forward strand.
GCCCAAAGAGGACAGCTCCCTCTTTCCTTCTTGCTCCTCACTTCTTCACTGCTCTCCTTTCCCAGTGTTTAGAGTTCTTCCTTTGCCAACTGCAGGACTGAAAAATGGGTCAGTATATTTTTTGGAGGGTGATTATGAAGGTACTGAAAAATCTCTGTTTTGCTGAAAAAGCATGGCTCGGAAAATTTTGGCCACTAGGCTTCTTAGCTGAGTGAGTTGGCCATGTATCCTGTCCTGCTGAGCCCTCTGCAGGGTCCCCCTCACATTGCACGGGGACCTGCTTTGATGCCTTTACTGCAGATGGGAATTGACACTGAGGGCAAAAACCATCCTCCTCTGCCAGTTTTGCCTGCTGCATGGGAAGGAAAGTAATCTATGAGCCCCAAGCCATATCTCTTTTCTTTGCTGCCTCTGTTTTCCTTTGAAGAACTCCTCAGCCAGCTGATCTTCCACAGGAGCCTGCTGCCTGCCAAGGAAACAGGGCTTTGCAGGATCCATCTGTACCTAGGAAGTACCTGTGCCACCAGCCAGAGGTAGCAGAGGATGCCCAGCCAGCCTTGGTCTTGGGATAACTGAAACCCAGTTATCTGTACCCAGTTCCAAACATGCCTTCTCCTAAATATATTACTTTGTTTCTATCTTAGGAATGAGCAGCTCCTAAAAGCCTTATTATATTCCCTGCTTGTGTTTCCATGGCAGTGTGAGCAGCTGCCTAGAGCAGTATGGTCAGCAGGTAAAGCCCAGCACCTGCTTCAGCCACACTGGGCTGCAGAGCCTGTGGCTCCCAAGCCAAGTGTGCATTGTGTCAGCTTCTGTTGTGAGTTACTGCATTTGGCAGTCATTGCTTTGACCACGCTGCAGCTTGCTGTACTGCCAGCTCTGCCTGCAGTTTTCTGTCTCAGCATCACCTCTGCTGCTCTCCTGCCTGGCGCTGGCTCGGCTGCTGGGTGCTCTCCCTCTGCCTCTGAGCAGGGGAGGTGGCTCAGGCTGCCACTAGCAAAAGGAGGTTCAACTTGCTCCCCATCTTCCTCCCACTCTCCCATGCCAGAATGCACACTCTTACCTCCCCACAGCCGTGCTACTCACTGGAGCCATCTATGAGGCCATGTAGCTCTCAAACCCTGCAGAAAAACTAACTGGCAAAAGAGAGTGGTTATTTTTCTGCCATACACTGTTGGGAGGGTTGGGATGGTGGAGCAGTGGGGAGGAGGGTGGATAATGTCTGTGAGCCAGTTTAGGCTGTTGTGGTGCAACATAAGGTGCTGCTCTTGCCGTGAAAGGTGTCTTCAGCTGTGATATCTTGTTTGTTCCATACCAGAAAGCTGCAGGAGATCCATGCCAGCACATAATGTTGTATAATTAGACTTGGTCTCCAGAATCCATAAACACTGGACTCAGTAAGCACCTGCACAGCAGCAAACGTGCAGGATCAGAGGTAGAAAGTATTGCAAGAGGGAGAAGGGACTGACGTCTCCCTTTTCATATCTCCTTTTGGCTCGCAGAGAAGCTGGCAGGAGGAGATCCCAGTGCTACCCATGCTCAGGAGTACTCTGTGTCTAGAACTGCCCCACAGGACCCAAGGGAGAGCTGGCAAATCCGCATGATCCGGGAGGCGATGGAGAAGGTGCTGACCTGTTTTGTCTGCAGAGAGAGAGACAGGATGGGGCATCTCATTCAGATTGGAGAAGAGGAGAACAGGGGAAGAGGGAGAGTGAGGTGGTGATAGAGAAGGAGCTGCTTGCTTGGGGGCTGTGTAATTTGGAGAGTGTTTTAGATCCAGGTGCTGTGGAGTTGTGGAGCAGATATGGACATTTCCTTCCCTGAGTCTCTGATGAGCTCAGATAAAATAAATGGCAAATGAGGATTCGTGGGGGAGGTGGTGGGACATGCCATATGCAGAAATTACCTGCCTGCTCTCATATTCCTCATCTTCACCAAAGTGGCAGCAGCTCTGCTCAGGGCAGACAGAGAAGTGTGAGGCTGTGGGTGACAGCAATGACAAAGGGGATGTGAAGATGGGCTGTGGCTGAGAGAGGGGTCCAGTGGGCTCTTGGTTGGCAGTGATGGAATGGGCGACCCTGCTCTTTAATTCTCCCCTTCCCACTTGATAGTGTCCATAAATCTCACTTTTAATGGAATTAGTATTGGAAAAGCAATGATATTACACAGTATGGGATTTGATTTAATGTAACTGTCAGGGGCTGGGGTTATTTTTTCTCCATTTAAATCAGTAAATCTATTCAATTTCCCTTCCAGAATAAACACTGCCTGCTACAGCTGGGAGTTCAGGGTGTGAGAGATCTAATTAAAAGTGAAATATACCCCATCGTTATCCATGTCGAGGTCACTGAGAAGAACGTTAGAGGATTCAGGTAAGAAAAGACAGAGTGGCATGGATGAAGGGTATCACGGGAGGAGAGATGTTCAGAGGCTTGGCTCTGTTCAGAGGGAAAACAAGGATCAGGTGAGAGCACTTGATATGTGTGTTGGGGTTGGCTGCTATGAGGGGAGTAAAGGCAGGAAAACTGGCTTTTTGTACATGTGAGGGAGTTCCTGGGTGGTTTTGTCACCCCATCTCTCTGTGCCAAGGGTAACATTTGTCCCTGTGTTTTCCCCAGGAGCTTGCTGGAGAAGGCGGGCCAGCGGGACTCTGAGGTGCTGAAGGTGTGCCGTAGTGTGGAGCAGGCTCTCCACACTCTGCCGTGCTCTTGGGCCCGTGTGGAGCCCCATGCCTGGACCCGTGCCGAGGAGCTGCCTAAGGTTGTTCGTGGATGCATCTTTCAGGAGCAAACCCGCCCGCTGTGGATTGAGGAGGGCAATGACTGAGCTGGGGGTAGCAGAGCGGGTACTGCCAGCTACTGTCCCTAAGAGCTGTTCTCGGAGGTCCCTGCCTCCCTGAGCCCCTCCAGGTAGCGTGTTCTTCCTCCCCAGGGGGATGCTGGCAGCAAAGACCCCCAAGGGTAGCCTTTCTGGTCCCCTTGAGGGCCACCAAGAACTGGGAAGTAACACATACTGCCTCCCCCATCTGAGCCTTCTGTATTTTACTGGAGAGACGTCTTCTGCCATCACGGTGGAAACCACCTTCCTGGGCTGCTCCCCATTACCTTGGGCTGCCCTTGTCGCTGGTATGTGGTCAGATTGACAGATAGGGAACACAGGGGAAAAGTGTGGGATCAGGCTGTGTAGGAGCATCTCTCACACACATTTGAAATCCTTCTCCCATCACCACCATCTCCCCTGCCCTGTGGCACTGTGTGCTCTGCATCCCCTCTTCCCCTGTCTACCTCACCTCTGGCCCCAGGGCACAGGGAGCGTGGCTTATATGCCTATGCCTCACTGTGGCTGGAGTGACACTAAGATTGCAACAACCCTCGTTTTATAGGAGCTGTACTCTTTATTGCTTGTAAATTATTAATGGAGCCTTTTATTGGCAAACCATGTGTAAAGGAAAATTAAATACCATTCATAATGGGAATGGGTGGCAGGCTATGGGCTTATGTGTTACTGGGAAGGTATGGTTGATGCACAATGGGTTATTTTTCTTCTCCATTAGGCCAGCCCTTTAGGGGAAGGAGGGAGCACTGACTTTGCTGTGATAGGGCAGCAAGAGGTGTAGGTAGAGGACAGGCTAAGTGTGCCATAGACTAAGTCCCCTCTTTTTTCTACTTGCCCCCTGGCATTCAGTCCCTTGCCTCTCCCCAGCACTGACGTTGGCCAGGTTACTTTAGGAAAGTCAGGGAAAAGCTCACTTGATGTGTCTGGCTGAGTCCCTAGAGGTTCACATCCCTCCATGCCCTGATTAGCGTTAAGTGACGAGCCAGTTACCTCATCCTCCTGGGGGATGGCAGGGAGACTGAGCCCAGCCAGGCTGCTAAGAGAAGGGGGGATGGTGCCCCTGAAAGAGGTGGTTCTCACCTTATCATGGGGCCAAGCGTAGGTTCAGACTCTGGCAGAGGGAAGACAGAGGGTTTGGGTAGCTGCAGCAGTGCTCACCTATAGTCCTGACTCCTGACCAATTGCCATTATCAGACCCACTGTGGGAAAGGGGTGCCGGGATACCCATGCCGTGGAGAGGTGGTGGTGGTAGGTGGTCTTTCCTGAGGCGTGCAAGAAGAAAATTAAATCTGTGGCTCTGTGAGACTTCATGGGGCGTGTGGTCAGGCAGAGAGCTGGGTCCACTGATTCTGATGTTAATGGGAGAAGATGGGCAACCAGAACCAGTGTCAAGTCCTCTCTGTGTCCTCCTTGCCCCTGTGATTTGGCACTGCTAGTGCCATGCACTTTTGAAGCTCTGAGCAAAGATTAACTTGCTGATGTTCACGAGTCCCCTGTGAGGTGTTATTTCAGGCTCTAAACCAGTTGCCTCTGTCTTTTATGAGGACGACAGTGAAGGGGGGAGGAAAGAAAATGAAGATTTTAACTTGCAGTCACTAAAATATAGAGCAAAATCCTAGGTCTGCCCTGGAGCCATGCAACTCTCCTCTCAGGGAAGGGGGAACTGGCATACACATAGCTCCAGATGAAAGCTCCCAAGTGACACCCACTCTGGGGGATGCAGCCTGAGCATCCCAGCACAGCCAGCCTCCTGGGAGGGTACTTGCCCTGTAGGCAAACAAAGTGGGACTGTTGTTGAGCTGATGAGAAGACAAGTCCCAAAACAAGCTCCCATCCATCCTGTCATGGGTTTGGAGATTAGAATTTGCAACTTTGCAGGAAAAAACGTAGTGCTTGAGTGTCCAGGAAAAACACTCTGTATGAGGCGCTCTGACTCAGGGCTTGAAAATTCCAACTGCCCTTGCTGTCACTGAGAGCCAGCCCCAGCCCTATGGCCTAGGCTGAAGGTGGTAAAAAGCCAGCCCTCCCATTTTGGGCAGTCAGGCTCTGCTCCTAGCTTAGCACTTGCTGGCACCCAAAGAAACGTGTCCCCCAGCACCTCCCTGGGCCATCAGCTGGAGGGAAAGGGAGGCAAAAGAAGGTTGCTGGGAGGCAGGTTGGCACTGCTCGGGTAGCTGAGCAGCAGGAGGCACTGCCTTGCCTGCTTCCAGGCTTCTTCCAGGCTCTCTCTTTATCCAGTTTGTCTTCCCTGAGGCTTTCAAAATCCAGCTTTAATTTGTTCTGGACACAGGTGAGAAGCGGGGCAGAGGGCTTCAAGGCAAACATAAATGCCCTCCCACTGCCCTGCACACCCCAGCCCACCTTCTTTGTACCTCTGGGGGGGGGGGTGGCTGCCTGCTTGGAGGAGTGAGTCATGGGTTAGGTAACAGGCAGAATGCAATTAGCAGCCCTGGGCACCAATTACCAGCTGTAACAGCCTTGTGCAAGCCCCTGTAAAGAGTCACCAAGAACACTATTTTTCCCTCCAGGGAGGGAATTGGCATGGCAGCATGTGTCACCCTGGGAAGTCACCAGCCCTGTCCATGCTGGCTCCCTGTCCCAGCAGAGCTTCCTGGCACCATGCTCTGTACAAGGTAGCTTTGAATTATATTTGTAACATCTTCTGGGGACATCACTAAGGCTCCTCTGCCTCTGTCCCATCTTTCCCTCCCAGATGATCTCCTAAGCCAGGCTGGGAAGTGCTGCAGGATGCCTGGGAGCCATGGAAGCTGCCTTTGCAACTGCCTGAGGCTGCTGGAGTGTGGCAGGAACACTCAGGGAGGCTAATTTCTGGTTCAGGAGCAGTGGCTAGCCATGGGAGCAATCCCAGTATTGAGCATAGAGGCAGTGGATCAGTCACACCAGGTTCACATCCCTGCAGTAATGTAAGGCCTGAAGGTGAATGACTCCCCCTCCCTGCCCCATGTAAGCATCACTATTCAAAGGGATCTAAAAATAAAACCTGCAGGGACCCTCCAAAGGGATATGGGAGATGCTCTGGAGATGTTCTTGCTTCAGGGGAAGGCTAGAGAGAGACTTGGAGAAATACAGTTGGGGGAGGGAAGTGGATTCAGTGGTTTCTTCCTTACAAAAGAAAAAAGTTGTACCCAGGGACAGGGCTGGGGTGAAAGTGTGTGTCTGAGACCTGGGGAAACTGAGCACACCGTTTCAGCCCTGTGGGGCAATCTTCCCTGTGTGCCTGCAAAGTATCTACGTCCGGACACATGGTGGGAGTGTGGAACAGAGGGACCCTGATCCCTGCCCTGCCCCTATTTTCTAAGGTCCCATGGTCTGACGTGCACGGGGAGGGGGTGCCCTTTTCCACATGGAGCCATTCCGCACCCCCGCTGTTTCTCCTGGGCCCCCATCTTATTACTTTTTATTTTTATTTTTTTGGTATGCTGAGATTGGATGCCCACAGCTTGCAGCTCCCTGAGGAGGTGCTCTGATTTTGGCAGCTTATGTAGAGCACTACCATCCTGCTGTCCCCCCACTCGCTGTACAGAGAAGCTGGGGTGGGGGTAAGGATATCATCCCCCTCCTGGGCTGGTTGTCTCTCTGTATCCCCCTGGCTGCTCTGTAGAGTGGCCTACAGAGTCCCCTACAGTGTGAAGGGGACCTGCATGGTCATCATCAACCCCATATCAAACTGAACCAGCAACAGAATGCAGCAATCCATGGTGCTGACCCCAAAATTTCCCCTCTGTGGTAGTCTTTGTCTTGGGAGGAGCTCTCATACCTTTTGAGGGTCTCTGATATCCCTATCCCTTGTTGGCAACCAGAGGGCTGGGAGTGAGGGTGGCACAGGGGAGATGCACACCTGTGTCCGATAGTGTAGGGGGGCAGTGAGGAAGGAGCTGGAGGTACCATTTTGCTGCTGTGCCTTCGGGTCTCTGGGGTTTTCCAAAGAGAGGAGACACCCCCCTTCCTTGCCCAGGAAAGGGGAAAAGGAAGCTTCATCATGGACAACACAAGAGCCACAAAGGACAAGTTGCTGAGCTCAGCCCTGCTACAGCAGCAAGGACTTGGGTAGGATATAAACTCAGCGGTGAGGCTGAGCCCCATCCCTGGAAGTGTTCAAGGCCAGGTTGGATAGGGCTCTGAGCAACCTGGACTAGTGGAAAGTGTTCCTGTCCATGGCAGTGGGCTTGTAGCTGAATGATCTTTAAGGTCACTTCCAATCCAGACCATTCTGTGATTCTATGATTGAAAGGGAGGCAGCAGGCTCTCCGTCACACTATCTGGTGTACCTGTTCCTGTGAATGTCACTGGTTCTGCAGTCACCTGGGCAGCAGAATGTCCTTGGGCATCCTGTGGGAATGTGAGATGGAGTGGAGGGTGGGGGTTGCGTGGCTGGAGGCAGAGGAAAAAGGACCTTCAAGATCAGAGAGTATCTGGATCATGATTTGGGAGATGGGTGTCAGAAGTGGGGTTCACACCCCAACTTGAGACTCTGGGGCATGGAGGGGACGGGAGGAGGCAGAAGGGGACACACTGTCCTTTTCGGGGAGGCAGGCTGGGATTAAAGGGCAGGGGCAGTAATTCAGACCTGTGTCCAGAGGAAAAGTTTGGGGCTGAGGGAATTCCTGGGGTAAAAAACGTTCTTCCCAAGAACAATATAGGACCCTGCACCTTACCTTCACCAGAGCCCACATCAATGCCACCGTCCCCTCCTCCCTCAGGAGCAATGGGCTGAGCAGGGCTGCAGAGATCGGGCTGGACTGAAACAGAGGAGCGGGGAAAACAGTCAAGCAACAGGTTTGTCCTCCCAAATCTGTTCTTTGTAACCTCGGAGGTGTCCCAGACTGTGGGGAACACCAGGTGAGACGTCTGGTGAGACAAACCCCGTCAGAGCCAGGGCTCCCCGCTCTCTATTCTTCCCCCCGCTCCATCCTCTTCCTCCCCCGGGGCTGGCGCCCCGCCCCGTGCCCGGAGGCGGGACCGGCGCTGGCAGGGAGCAAGAGCTGCGGGAGAGAGCAGGTGGAGAGGCAGTCCAGCCGCACGCTGGACCTCCAGCCCCGTTCCTGCAGCCCTGCGTCCGCCGCTCGCCTGCCGCCCAAGCCCCTGGCTCAGATGCGTGGGCTGGTGTCTGCTGGGGAACTGATGCCTTCGGCCCAGACTTCCCACCGATGGCTCTGATCTCCTTTGCCGGCCCCTCAACATCCAGCCTGGGACCCTCGGTCTCTCTGTTGGGAGCGGGGATGCCCACTTTCCTCCTGGCAGGCTGTGCTAGCCACGTGCCAGTCGCCTCGGAGTATTTTCCCATCATGTGTTCCTTGCCTCGCTGGGTCATTGAGCCCTCTGTAGTCTGTGAAAATTCCCCCTGCTTGACCTGTATCCTTCAGGTCTGCTGCCTCTTTGGCTTCCTGGTCTTCACCCCTCTTATTCCTTGACCACACCCTGCTCAGACCTTGCTCTTGGCTGATCCTGCTGTGTCGGAGGCTTTGAGAAGAGCGGACAGCTTCACGTGGAGGTACAGGCGGAGTTTGTCCTTGTTCAGTAGGATACCGACTGCGGTGGGAACAATTTGGGAGCCATGGGCCGTCGGCTTGTCCGTGGTCTCTCTGGAGCCGCAGTCTTCCTTGCCAGTGTGGCTCTCCTCTCCATGCGGCACCGTGGGGCTCAGGAAACAGCTCAGTATCCAGGGCTCAGGGAGGGGATGTTGGAGAAGCCAGAGCAACGAAGCAGAGTGAGCACAGAGAAAGCTGGTGGCAGGGGGCAGAAGGACCTCAAAGTCCATTCTCTGGAGGGATACAGGACTGAGAGAAGCCTAACACTTGGAGACATTTTCATAGCTGTGAAGACAACCAAGAGATTTCACCAGAGCAGGATGGAGCTGCTTCTGGACACGTGGATATCCCAGGCCAGTGAGCAGGTGAGCGTCTGGATTCGAACTAGAGACAAGGTGTTTGGTAACGGGGCAGGGATGGAGTGTCAGGGTAGGGGTATAAAAGCCAAAGGAAGGGGAGGATGGGCACTGTAATCCCACTCATTACTTTGCCTCATTTTCTGTAATTTTCACTTCTTTTCACATTGGAAGGGGGATGCTACCCAGCAAAATGTTTCACTAGTAGCTGCTTCATAGGAAAGGCTGGCAGAGAGGCTGCACCAGACTGAGTGCACTGACCATTCTGGGGCTGCATGAAAGGGTGGTTTTCTACCTCCTAGTGCCATGAGTTTGCTAGGATTGGAGCTGATTTGCTCTCCCGGCCCTCCATCAGAATGCTTGCACTGGACCTGGGCATCCATTGCCCTGGGAAAGTGGAGTGCAGTAGGCAGGAGAACAAGGTAGAAGGACCTGGAAGACCTCCTGGAGTCAACCCTGTTCACTCCCCAGCACATCAGTGCAATCCATTCCTTTCTTTCTTGGGCGGATGCTTTTAGGTGCATGATCTTGAAGTGATGTGGGTATATATTTGTTTTTTAAAATATTTCTTTTAACAGGGGGTCTGATGTTTCCAGCCTTTGCTAAAACAGTATTTGGAGCATTTCCTTCCTGTTAGAGGAGCTGATGTGGGGCACCACATTAGTGGTGCTGTGCAGACTGGCTTGCTGGTGGGCAGGAGTACTCCCCAGAGCCCATGTGCTTTTCTCTCTCCCTCGCAGAGCTGCTCCTCAAGAAAAAAGAAATCCTGTGGCTGCCCTGAGGGGTGTTTTTTTTGCCTCTGCCTGTGTGTTTTTTTTGCCTCTGCCTGTGTGAGGCACTTTCAGGCCTCAGTGAGGAAGGGGGATGGGGGCGGAGGTGCTGGGTAGGAGAGCGCTTGAAGCAATGCAGGGTTTTCTGGGTAAGGGTGGTTTTCCACTTCATGGCGCTGCAACTGTCTGGTCTGCTGCAGTCGTCACAGGAAGCCATGTCCTATTTTGAGCACACTTCCTCTCCTGTCTGCATGTCCCTTTCAGCATCTGAGGTGCCCTGCTTCCTCCTCCTGAATCACTTCTCTCTTTCCGACCTCAGCCCAGCAACTCTTTGGAGAAACCAAACCCAAGCACGTGGCTGCACTGGCATTAAGATATTGTTACTGAGGCCTTTGGAGGGGGTTTTTAAGGGACAGTTTCTTTCCTCATGTGTTTGACAAACCTGGCCATTCTGCTGATGACAGGAATTAGATACTAGCTCCCCATATTCATCTGACCCTCTCTGTTTGGCATGCAAGTGATGTCCAAACCTGGGAAGAGGTGTTGAATTTTCCATGCTGCTGCCAGCCTCTGGTAAAGCTTCACAGACTGAGCAGGAAAATAGGAAGGAAGGATAGAGTGGGAGCGTCACTCATTTTTAAACCGTGTTTTTTCAGTGTTACCAGTTTTTGTTGTAAGCTCAGTGTTTTCCTTCCCCTCCTCAATTTTCCATGTTTTTATTCTGCTCTTTTTACTAAATGGCTTTGAGGGAAGGGGAATGGGAGCAGGAAGAGAGATAAAGAAAAGTACATGAAAGTCAAAACCCTTTTTTAAAAAATATATTCCTGCTTGAGGGGTTTTTTGAAATTTAGGGGAAAAGGTTAGTTTTGAAAATTTGACAATATAGAAAACCTCACTTAGCAAAAAAAAAAAAAGTTTTCAATTTGCAAAGTTCATGTAACTGTTGTGGGGAAAGGGATAGTGCACCAGACCTATTATCAAGTTCTTATGGAGAGGTGTAGGTTTTAGGAGCCAATCTTGGAGAGATCCAGGTCTAAGAAGTCCTAATGGACAAAGACTGCCTCCTCCTAAGGCTGACCCAGCATCTTTCTATCTCACTGGCCCTTACTCAAGGCGGGAGACCAATTCAGTGAGTCCTTCTCCATCAGTGGCCAGCAGGGAAATTTTAGCATCTGGCTGTGTTGCTGATGCCAGTCCTGGCTTCAGAGCTTATTACTTGTGTGGTGTCCTCCTGGAGGAAGCAACCCAGACCTCATAGGTCGGGCTTAGGTGACTGTAACAGGAGGCAGGAACAGCTGTGGTTTTTATTGCTAGGACAGACTGTATGGGAGCCAAATTAAAAGTCTTCTGTGTTGGACTCTGTTGTGGTAGACAGTGAGAGAGAGACATTTTCTCTGAAACTTCACTGCTCAAAGAGAAGATGTGCAGTTGGTGAGAGATGGGGAAGTGCAAGAAGGGCACTCTTTGCTGCACCATGCTCTGCGTCTTGAGAACTGGTCCATGACAAAGTCCCCACAGGAGGTTGACATGAAAGTCATTTTAGCGAAAGGCCTTTTCCTCAGCAAAAGTTTAATTTAAATAGAAGTGTTGTTTTTGATGATTGTTTAGGCTGGACAGAATCTTGGATTCTTGGCCCCAGTAGTTTTGGTGGAGAGAAATCTATCTTTCTGGCCTGAAATGGCATTTTGTTTGGTAATGTAAACTAATTCTAGCAACTCCCCCTCTTTTAGAAGCCCATAAAGCCAGCCAAATGAAATGAAACCTTTGAACGACCCATCCTGATCTGGCTTTCAGATTTTCAGTGTTGTGAACGCATTGTAGATTTTGAGTCTGTGCTCTGGGCAGGACACAACAGTAACCCTGCTGAGGTATTTGCGTCTTGGAGGGGGATTCTTCACAGACAAGGGATACCCTATGGGCCTGAAAGATGAACATGGCCTTGGATTTTCAGGTTCCACATCTTTTTTTCCTTTTCCTATTTTTTCCTTGCTAGCCTGCTTCCTCAATTTGGGGTCAGGAGATCTCAGAGCATACTATTTATCCATTGAATGGGCTCTTATGTTCACGAACAGCTGCCAGGCAAAGCTGTTTGACACAGTGGCTCCATATCACTGCTTGCACTGCTGTTGAGCAGACATCATTTCCCAGCCACACATCTTGTCCACTCCAGAATGGAGGGACACTTTCTGTACTTCATCTCTCCTCGGGCCCATATTGGATGTCTTGCTGTAGCACTGACAGCTGTCCTGGCCCAGTCTGTGTGCAGAGGCACCACGATGGGAGATCCTGCATGGCCCCGTAGATGGTCTGGTGAAGAACAGGAGAGTGGATATGAGGGGGAGGCTACTCCTGTCTAGCCCATTTGCCTGCAGGGGCACAAGTGACATTAGGTTTTTTTCTGCTCCCATGTCCCCAGCAGGTAGAGTAGGTCTGGCAAGAGACCTTCTAAATCTCTTCCAGACTCCATTAGTATGGACAACAGTGACTGGTGTCTCCTTGAGAAGGAACTGTGTAACTGGGCCAAATGGTCTCCAGGCAGGGCTGTTTTCTCTCTCTCCCATCCCAGCCATCGTGTGTGGCTTTGCTGAGGGACACATGGGGGTGGTCACTTGGATGCTGGCAGCAGCTGCTGTTCCAGGTTGCCCACTCTCAGGGGTGTGAGGGATGGAGAGACAAGGATGCAGGCAACTGCCTGAGCTATTGTGATCTTCTTTAGCATTTCTGGAGTACTGTAGCCAGGTTTGCCATGGAGATCAGAGTTTGGAAGAGCCAGAAAAATCAGATTTACCAAGTCCTCACACTCATAACTCCCTTTTTCAAGTTATTTTGGACAGTCTAGTGTTGCTCATGGTGACAGTGTACCTTCATCATTGGGTTCCCAAAGAAACACGTTGGGTATCTGTAAAAAGATGTTTCCCATCTTGCATCAAGAGAAAAGTAGGAATTTCAGAATATTTTCAGAATTAGAAAATTTGGGAAAAGATGCAGATTGTTATTTTAAGTCAATCAGATGTGATGTTTGGTAGACACATGATTTCTGGTTGGTTTTATATCTGTAAGCAAGTAATTTCCGGCAACAATATTTCTTGGGGTTTTTTGAAAATGTCAGAAAGTTTCAACAGTTTTTTTTTTTTTTCTTAAGATGAAATATTTGTCATAGTGGAAATTTCTGACACTGACATGCTGGCAAGGGAAATCCCATGACACTGACAATCCCTGACTTGCCTGAAGGTTGTGATATAGTCCCCTGATCCAGAGCAACTCTTTTACCTGAAACTTAGCTAATTGCTTCTTGTCCCATGATTATCTTGAAAGTGATTTTAACTAAGAGATTTTACTGGTGGGGGAGGTAGGAATGTGTGCATGTTCCATTGCTGCAGCTCAGCTGTGGGAGTAGTTCACCAAGCCACTGTGGCACATACATCTGAGACCATGAAACCATCCTGCTGCCTTGGCTTGAGCCTCTCTGAGCGTCCTTCATTACCTTCTTTTCATGAACAGATCATTTCTCTTGCTGTGTCCTCTTGATAGGGATGTATCTCCCAAATGCTGGGTGGGTGTGGGGAGATGTAGAGACTCTTGTCTCCTTGCCAGAGCCTTTGGGAGAAATGATGGCTCCTGAGGCTGTTGTCTGCCTGTCTTGTTCCCTTTGTCCCTGCGCAGGTGCTGTGTTTAACCAGCCTGTGGGCAGCTGGTGGGGAGACTGTTTACCGCTCGCAACTCCTTTTTGATTTCATGAAAGCTCATTTTCTGCCTGAGGAAAGCTTTTTTCCACTGGCCCTGATCCTTGCCTGGCCCTGAAGAGGGGGAGATGTGCCACATAATGGCAGCGAGGGGGGTTAGAGAAGCCTGGGGGTGGAGGAAGAGGAGGAGGAGGGGCGGAAAGTGGCAGGGGGCTGTGCGCACTTAACACACAAACAGATGTTCTCCTTTTAACCCAAGCATCATTTAACCTCAATGCTTTAATTTTTCTACCACTGACACCTATGCCAGGGCTCCTCACCCCCTCACTCAGTGTCATGGGCCCCCCGTTCCCAAGGCAGTGGGATGGGGACAGAAATGAAGCCACAAAAGCGCTGATGATTGTGCTGTGCAGGAAGGGGGAGCATAGCCCTCTGTCTGTTCAACTGCTGCCTGGGAGCGGGCTACAGCAACAGAGGATGGGGTTGGAGTAATCATATTGTGTGTGTCCTGCTGTGGGAGAAAGGAGTGGGCAGCCAGGAGCAGCACCAGTCCATCCCTGAGAGTAACCTCTTTTCCTTGTTTTCTCAGACCTACGTCTTCACTGATGAAGAAGATGATGCCTTGAAAAAGAGAATGGGTAATGATCTATCCTATAATACCACGTTTCCACTCTGCCTTCAGCCTCTGAATGGCCATGGCTTTGAGAAGGGGTCTGGTATGAAAGCTGGCTCTCCTGCACCATCACTGCCCATTGAAACAGGTCCCTTGCCTTGTCCTGTGGGAGGACCTCAAGCTGTGGTGGTGATGATTTGGTGTATTTGTCTTGCCTCAGAAGAAGCAACTGGAGGCAGAGTGCTGCCTGCCTTAAAGCATCTGTGGGTGGAAGCTGCCCATGGCAGAGCCACTCAACCTCTACATCATGGTTAGCAGTGAGCAGGGTGGAAGTGCGGATGGCAGGTCTCCTAGTCTTGGCCAAATTACTTGGCTTTGTCCAAGTTTCATCTCCTGGTAGGGGGAAAGCTGGAACCCATGTCACCATGGTCTGGGGTGCCTGTTGGGAGGCCATGAGGAGGCTGGCTGTGAACAAATACCTTCCTTCCTGCCCAGATGTCCTTGTGACTGCTTTCCCTTGTGACAGTGCTTTCCCTCTTCTGGCAGGTGACCATGTGATCTTCACCAACTGCTCTGCTGAGCACAGCCACCTGGCCCTCTCCTGCAAGATGGCAGCTGAGTTCGACGCCTTCCTGGTCAGTGGCCGGAGGTGAGGCAGAGCTGGTGTGGGAAGCTCTTGCTTCCCTGAGAGCAAGAGGCACCCTCCTTGCCACAAACCTCTTGTGTTTTCCTATCTTCTCCAGCTGGTTTTGCCATTTGGATGATGACAACTACCTGAACCCTCAGGCCCTCCTGAAGCTCTTGTCCTCCTACTCTGAGACGTGGGATGTTTACCTGGGGAAACCCAGCCTGAACCGACCCATCCGGGCCTCCGAAACACTGCCAAACAACCAGACGGTACAGCCTTTGGTGGTGGTGCAGGGGCCAATGGATTGTTTTGGTGCCCTGGCTCATTGGCTGTAGACACACTGCAAGGAGAGACAGGTCCCAAGAGCAGTGGGCAACAGCTGAACAGCTGAACAGCAAAACTTGCCAATCTTGTCTGAACATGGTTGTAGGTGTTGACCAAATTCGATCAACCTAGGGGAAGAGTCCCACATTGCTGCTCTGCCTTTGGCTGCCTGTCTGGCAGCAGATAAGCCTGCCCTGGGCTGTCCATGTGTTGATACCAGCAGAAGCTTGGCCGTTCCAATTATGAGGAGGTCAAAATAAATGCTGTACTGCTTCTGGGCAGCAGTCAGGGGTCTGGGATGACAATAGGGCCATGTTTGTCCTGCCATCAAAGCCAGGTTTCCAACATTACCATCTCTGGGAGTATGGTATCGTCTGAGCCTCTGCCATTGATTTTCTCTGGTGTTTCTCTCCAGAAACCTGTGCGCTTCTGGTTTGCCACGGGAGGGGCTGGGTTCTGCATCAGCCGCAAGCTGGCAAGCAAGATGGTGCCGTGGGCCAGGTGAGCTGCGCAGCTGGTGAGCATGGGAGCCATCGGGGACGAGCAACATGGCTGCACATTAATTCCTGGCAGTGTCAGACCTGGATTTGTACATGTGGTGTTTGCAAAGGTGCAGAGTGCCACATCCTACACATCTGAAAGCATGTGGGACTGGAGGAAGGATGTAGTGGGTAGGTCTGCCCCTTGACTGAAAACAGGCAAGAGCAGGCACAGCAGCAAACATGATCATAGGATGATATACATCCCTTTCCTCCTCTCCTTTAAGCTCTTGGTTACTCCCCACATTCTTTCCCATCCCTTTCAGCTTCCGCTGCCTCTTTTCCCAAGTGCTTTCCCTATCTGCCTATCTCCCCTCCCCTTCATCTGCCTCTTTGTTTAAGCTCCCTTCTAAGCTAATTTTCTGTTCCCTCACCCCAAACCCTCTTCAGCTTCTTAGAGTGGCCATTGTCATTTCCTCAACCTGATGCATGGAGAACAGAGGTATGTCCCATGGTATTGTGTTAGCGCAGCCTGCAAGATGACGTATTCCATGATACCCTAGGTTATGTCACAGGCTGTATGCACATATACTGGCAGGCATTGGCTTTGCCAGCTGTAACCAGATCTGAGCATACCCAGAAAGACAGATCTGATCCACACCAGGTGGCTGGTTCAGATGAAGCCCATGGTACACATTTGATGGTAGGAGGAGGATGATCTGTGATCTAGCGTGAAATGAAAGTGGCACAGAGGATAATGCCTAACCTGGCAAAAAGTCTGCCACTACTTTTTTAAAATGCTTAAAACACATTTGAACTAGCTGAGCGTTGTTATAGTAGACAGTGCTTCATGCTGCGTAACTGATTCCTGTTGCAGAGGCCTTAAAAATTGGGAATAGCCTATCATCAAAGGATGGCCAGACGTGTGGTGTTACATTACAGTGGAGCCATGGATGGCTTATGCAAGCTGCAAAACTGTTTCTTCTTTCTCCTGGTCCTGGCTGTGTGCTCCCACCGTTTCTGAGCCCTCAGGGGCTCAGCACCACTCACCAAACAGGAGGAGAAGTGACTCTTTGAAGTCTGTCAGTTCTCTGCATCAGCTCACCGAGGAGCTGGTACATATCAGGGACAGCACCTGACAATTCGTGGGACAGCATGGCTGCGAATGCTCAAAGAGCAAACACATCCCTGAATCTTTGCAGGTGGAACTCAGGGATTTCTTACCTAGTTCCAGGATTTACTCTGGTTTTCAGTAATCTCCCACCCAAGTGGATGCCTGTATCTGCCCCTACCGTTTTCCTAACCCACACAGTCCTACTCTCTTCCAGTGGCAGGAACTTCCTGAGCACTTCAGAGCTCATCCGCCTGCCAGATGACTGCACCGTGGGTTACATCATTGAGTGCAAAGTTGGTGGGCAGCTGCTGCCTAATGTGCTCTTCCACTCCCACCTGGAGAACCTGCAGCTCATCCCCACCTCTCAGCTCATCCAGCAGGTGAGGAGGGGAAATGGAGCAAGAGGGAGGTGTGTGAGGAAGGCGAAGTGGAGGGGAGATTACAGGCACGTTGCTCCAATGATGGTACTGATGTGCATTGAATCAATCATCTGCTCTTTTGGGGAGGCTTTCCTGACAAACGCTCCTTTGAAATGGAGCAGATGTCGCCTGCAGCACAGTTGCCAGGCACAGTGTCCTGGGATCAGTGGTGGGGAGCACAAGTATGGGGAGTGATGGAAGGATTGAGGGCATCCCTGGAAGAATGTGTCACAAGGACAAGCAGAAATGATGATTGACTTGGAAAGGGACTTTGACATGTCACCATGTCTGCCTTGTGTGGGGAGATAATAAGGGGTGTAGGGGGCTTGGAGAGGCAAAGGACTAACAGGGTCCTCTATAGGGAGGAAGACAGGAGAGATATGCAAGGCAGAGGCCAAGCCAGCAGAGAAAGAACCAGAATGGGACCTTCTGTCACCCAAAGCAAGTTCCTTGCTCTTCAACTCACCTCTACTCCCTGCTCATTTCTCACCACCATTTTGTAGGTCACCCTCAGCTACGGTGTCTTTGAGAACAAACTCAATGTTATTGAGCTCAGCGGCCCCTTCTCGCCACAAGAGGATCCCTCAAGGTATGGGGCATGTGGTGTGAGCCCTCAGACAATAGGTTGGGAAGGGGAGGGCAGCCAAGCAGCATGCAGGAGGCAGAGAGTGAGGGACAGAAACCTTACAGTCACATGGCTTATTGGATGAGGTGCACACCAGCAGTAAGCTGTTTGTGAACGCTTACAAACTTTGCAAACCTTTTTGGATGAGTGGGAGGAAAAGGAGCATTCAAAACATTTTATTTGGACAATGTCTAATCCGAAAGTATTGCAGTTTTTCACATTTTGAGGCTGAACAAGCTAACCTTTACCTCAGGGACAGGAACACAAATGTTCTTTTAAACTCAGGAAAGGAAATTCTGCTTGCTTTTCATTTTATGCTTTGCTGAGAAAACTGAAGGGAAAAAAGAAAAAGGTTCACTTTGGGCTGACTGCAAACAAAACTGTTCTTTGATTTACCTTCTCCTCTTTGAGTGAACAAACCTAAAGTTGTTATTTGCAGAGCACTGATAGCAAGATCCTGGCTGGAGATAGCAGGGGTGGGAAGCAGCTGGGTTGATGAAAAGAGCATCAACAGAACCATGTAGCAGGGACTAGTGCAGTACCCATCTCCCTGCCTGTGATCAGGGTGAGCTGTGGGCTTGGGCTCCATGGGCCAGAGCTGGATTTGGGTATCAGAGGGAGGTTTGTCTGCTTAGCTTTGCTGAGAAAAGACATCTTGAAGTGAACAACCAGTCCTGAGCTCTGTGGGGCAGGTTGGGCACCTGATGTGGAATGGGATGTGAGGAAAAGGTCTTCCATTTTACAGTTGTGTGCTGGTATAAAAACTGTTACCTGACCTTATTTTGCTTTCTCCCCAGCAGGTTTCGATCACTCCACTGTCATCTCTATCCCGATACCTCCTGGTGCCTGCAGCCTGTTGGATGGTGATGCCTGAGCCTCAGCTACAGTTGGTCCTGGTGATACCTATGCACCTTGTAGGGGATGGAACAGTGAAGAAGCTTGGTGTCCACAATTTTGCCTTTTCTACAGTGGTCATGGGGCTCTGTGATGGCTTTTTTGGTCCTTGCTCAATACTGGTGACACGGGACAAGAGACAGGATCTGTCACAAAGATGGATAACATGGGCTGGACACATGGATGAGCTTCCCATCTGTGCTGGGATACATACAAGGGATAGGAGCAGTACGCCTTCTTAGCAGATGAAGGACCAAATAGTAACTGCTGGGCATCTTGGTAGAGATGAGGACTTGCTGCTCTGTGCTGTGGCTGCATCTTGTTGACTAGAAAAGCCCTGGGTGTGTGTAACCAGTGCACAGTTGAGGATGGCTGGCAGCATGTCATCGCTCCAGACTCTGAGCAGGGCCTCTTCCTCCATATCTGCTTGTGCTTTCCCTACTCACAGCCACTGCCCTGCTTGAGTCTCTGCCTAGTCAAGGTCTATAGAAATGGAAAATGTGACCATTTCTGTGTTGAATGAATCCTGGAGAATCCTTGCTCAGCACAGGGGAGATGGACAGGAAGTACAAAGAATCAGGAATCCCTTGCTCTGCTGGGACAAGAGAGGATAAAGGGAGCCAGGAGAAGACTGATGGAGATGAGGACAATTCCCGGATTGAACACTGAAGGTCTGATCTTGTATGGTGCTGCATTATTCCTCTCTTTTTACCTTCTTGATGTGGGGTCAGGATAATCTCTTGCTCTAATTACCAACCTGTCGTCTGAGATTAGACTCCAGCTCCTATCTGTGAGAGGAGACATAAAGGATTAGAACTGGCTGAAAGAGAGGAGAAAGGAAGAGATGGAGAAGGAGCTCTCAGGAGCGGATTAGGGGTTACAGCTTCATAATCTTTTCTGTCTCCGACTAAAAAAATTAAGTCATGAAGGAAAGGAAACAGCAAGGCAAAGAGCTTTTTATCTCTGCATTTCTTTGCTCCAGAGGCTCATAGCAGCTTTCTGCCTACCTGCTGTCCCTGCCGAGTGCAACAGGGGGAAGGAGAGGACCCAAATAGGTTACAAGCTTTCTGGCATGTTTGTGAAGAGTCCTATACTCAATAGAGAGCCTGGCGTGAAACCTGGGCAGTGCTGCTTGCTGGGGAATGAACTTTAGCATCATTTTGTCCTTGTACACACGGTTAAACGGCCGGGGGAGAGCATTGCAGGGAAAGCTGGAAGGCAAACAGGCTGTTTTAAATGGCAGGTGGTGCCACAAACAGGTATTTCTCTTTAAAGAGCATTTCAAAACAGACTGCTGGGATCTGTGAGAGATCCTGTAATCTCCAGATGAAAGGACAAATGCCCTTTCTCCAAAGAGCTGCTCAGCTTTGATGCTGCTGATGTGACTAAGCCTGCTGCTGGTGGGCTGGAAGAGCCAAAGGCAACTGTCACTGTGGCTTTGCTGTTTTGAAAACTGGCCACTCTGTCACCTCCTTCCCCCCCCACTCACCAGCATCTCCTACACAGCACACATGAGGTTTAAAGGAATGGCGTCAGAAAGACGTTCTACCTCTGCAAAGGGGATCTAGAAAGGAACAAGCACTTTAATGCCAAGAGAAGCAGAGGGCAGCAGCCTGTAGAGCTGTTTTGCAGCCTGGTCATTCTTACCGGCATTTAATCAGCTTGTGTAGCAGCAGAGACCCCTGCTTTCTTCTGTTGCACAACATGCCTTTGAACTGGAAATTCATCCTGAGCAGGGACAGGGGCCAGCTGATGCCAATGGCCATTCCTTGAGTTGTGCAAAGCACTTGGCTCACACAGCTGAGCTCACCAAGGAACCATGTGACACAAAACAGACACACAACTATCGGAAGAGAGATGCAGCATAAAGAAGTCCTGCCCCACAGGGCAAGCAGTTGGGTTTGAACTCAACCAGAAGATGAAATACGCTTTCATGAGAAGAAATGAGTCTTCAAGAGAAATCTACATTACTTGGATATATCCTTTTTCCCCATTCAGACTTTCAGCTGATGTTAATAGAGACTTTGAGTTAAAAAGCCGGTCCTATCTGTAGATGTCCTGGTGACAATCAGAGCAAAATGCGATTCATGTGAGGAAACTGGTATAGCAGCTTCACTTCCCTGGGGAAAAGCAAAGCAGAGAAACTGAAAGCTTGCTTTAGATCCTGGCCTCAGCTGGTCTGAATTAACCTGGTGCCTTTTGCATGTCTGAAGATCAGATGTTTAATGGGTTGAGTCCTTGAGTGGCTGCATGGGCACCAAGACTGGGCTTCGTTGCTGGAGCAGTTAAGTGTCACTTTTGTGGAAAATGTCTTGTCTTATAAGAAAACAGAACAGATGAGAAGTCTGGGGCAGGGCATCTCTTGGGCTGTAGGGAAATGAATGATAAAGAAATCCTGTTATGCCTGTGATGACAATACGCTGGAAAGAAAATAGCTTCTCAGAGTCGACAAAAGAAACCAGGTTTTCTCTACGAACAGAGAGACAGCTTAACGGGACATTCACCACATGAAATCTGATCAATGTTAAAACATGAGTTAAAATTAGTTTCAGGAATGGTTCCTGCCCCTGGGGCTTGCTGTCAGATGCTATGGTTTTACAGTCTCATTTTCCTTGTTTATTAAAATGTTTAGCTGCTTGGGAAAATGAGAAACAATCTCATGTGAAACTTTTCAGGGGACTGTCTTTTTTTATTCTCTTTCATGATTTTCTGATGTAACAAAGATTCTGGAGAGATTCCACTGGGTCTATTAAATTTCTATTTTTCTCTTCTCTCTTTTTTTTTTTTTTAATATCTCTACCTTTCTCTAGCTCACTCTTCCTTTTCTTATTGCAAGAAAAAAAACAACAAAAAACTCTCCAAAGAATGAAAAGGAATAGAGACATGGTCTTTATATTTTACTGGGAAAAACGGGGTCAAAGTCAAAGGTGTTGGCATGACCCTGCTGTTGTACAACATTAAGTGTAGTTCAAGGTTTCAAGTACAGAGACCTCTGCCTGCCCAACACCATAGCAACCAACACTATTAATGATTTAAACTGTATACTGAAAATTCAGAAAAAGGAGAAGGAGGGGAAAAAAAGCAGTTACAGTATTTGAAATGTAAAATATTAAGTGAGGCTTTCATGTTAACAATATCTTTTCTTCACTTTCCCCTTAGCGTGAAGAATTTTTATAAGAAAACCCCTATTTGACAGTGCAAAAAAAATGCTAATGACTATCCTTTCTTTAGGGGGAAAAGAGAAGTTAGTTGAAATAGGTGGGAAACTGCAGTTGTTGCTAAAGACTTAAAGGGGAGAGAGAAGAATAGCAACACTAGACAATGCTTCTGTCTCTGGTGCCAACTCCTCTTAACAGCTCTGCTGCTGCAGAAAAACAGATTTTTAAGCCACTGTGGGATTTACCCAACTTGTACCCAGGTTGCAGCCTTCAGCTCTCTCCCCAGGCTTCTTGCTAAAGAAGCAGCCTTCAAAAGACAAGCAGTTTATTAGACAGAAGCCAAAAGATGAGAAATAAGAACAGGAAGAAAGGAGATTGGAAGGAAAGAAACCACTAAGCAGGGCCTTGGAGGAGAGCATGGGAATTTCAGCTGTGAGTTGAAAATGGTGTTTGGGAGCTGCCCAGCAAGAACGGGAAAAGGGGTGTTGCCTGCCCCCACCCCACCCCCCTTCCCGCTCCCCCCAGCTCTGGATGCTTTTTTTGTGATTAGGACAACTGCAGCTCACCAGTGCCACTGAAGATGCTAGCCTGTGAGTCAGTTCACCTTGGAAGGGGTGGTTTGGTTGCCCCTGAACCTCTTTTTTTTTTTTTTTAAATAACACTCCAGATAAGTCAATGTCTTTTCATCGATGTTTTACTCAATTCCTTACAGCAGATTTAGCTTCTTAATTTTGATACTTCTACCCTTGCTTACAATGCAGACTTTTCAGGCAGTCCAGGGTGGGATCAGCAGCTTCTTTCTTTAATTTAATTTATTTCTTTTGTCTTCAGTCTCTGAAATTGAGATTGACAGCTGGCTCTATGAACTTCTGGGATGGATGCAAAGCTGAGGGAGGGTGGGTGACTGCTCCATTCGGTTATTGCATGGTCACAGAGAGGCATGGACCATCCTTATGTTCTTCCTGGAGGAACCTGCTAGCAGTTGGTGCCAGAGATGGAATCTCATGCTAACTGGGACTTTCTTCTGTACCAAATCGTGCTCATGATACGGCTCCACTGAAGAGGGTGCAAGTGTTACCACAGATATAAACAAGACCAGGAAGAAGAGCACCATCATAAATGTACAAGTAATTGTGCCTGTTCTCACCAGCTCATGCAGGAATTTTTCCTGTAGACTTTCTACACGAATACCTGGGAGGTTCGAGGAGTGCAGAGCTGAGCCGTTGTTGCTCAGATGGCATTGCCTCTTTAAGGCTGTCCCCTATAGGCCTGAGATTTTTGTCACTTCCTGCTTGATCCAGCTTGGACTCCAAGAAAGCTGAGAACTCCTCTCTCTCCCTATTTGAACTGTATGTGATTAATTACAGACTCTGAGAATGGGCTCCTTGCCTGTCTCTTGCGTTTAAATTGCCTTCCAGCATTTTGCAAGGCTAAGGTGCCTCTTCAGATTTTACATCTGACTGTGCCTTGGTCAAGCCTCCCTTGGTTTTGTTGGGAGCTGTATCTGATCCATAGTGAACTTTAAGAACAAATTAAACTGTGTGCTTTGTACATGGATTTCCTGGCCCTGACCCTTCTGATGCTGCTTGAAAAGAAGACAGTGTTGATTTTAGCAGTGTAGGAAAAAGAAACAGGACAATTGGATGGGGAGAGATGCTGCTATTCTGAAACCCTGCTTTCACCATCCCACCCCCAGAAGTGGGGCACAGAGAGAATCTGCAGCTGGTGCCTTTGGCCGTGGTGTATCAGATGGAGGATATGCCATGAAATACCCAGCAATTGCACTGGCAGGGAATCCAGCAGCTCTGGTTATGAGCCAAGGCCAGCTTGTACTTCGTGCTGGACAAGGTGCCTACCCTGAATTACTTACAAACAGAGATAGGATGGGGAAGGAGGGGAGGGCTTACATGATCCATGAGACAGTATTGTCATGTCTAAGCAGGAAGAACAAGATGGTCTTTGGGCCAGGGAGTGGCAGAATTCAGGAGCAGAGTTCCCTCTTCACCCAGAAATACCATGAAGTGACAGATCTGAAAGATATTTGATATAAGCACGTGGGAAGGAAGAGATGAAGAAAGAGGTTTGATAAGA